>NC_142932.1:19896416-20078916 GCF_046866305.1 Octopus bimaculoides | reverse complement strand
ACATATATACATATATACATGTACATGCATATATATGTACATAATACACACAGACTCATACATGTACACGCATATACATACGTACATACATACATACGTACACACATACATGCATACATTCATACTTATCTTTGTATGTATGTGAAATGTATATATATGAGTGGGTGCTGAAAAGTTCCTGGCTTTAAGGGTATCACGAAAGGCCTGGCTGGAGGCCCAACCTTCCAAGTTCTTTTATAAAGCTTAGAAAAACAAGCGGAGCTTTTTCCAATCGAAGTCGGATGTAGAGGATTTGTAGGAAACAGTGTGAAACGACTGCTGTTATCGTTAGGCCTAACTCATCGTAAGGTAAATACCACCTTGACTGATATCCAAAATACAGTGGAGAAGGCTAGCCACTGGATTTGGTTAAAAAGAGACGATGAGCAATGGCTAGAGAAATATTGAGCTTTGTTTAATAATCAGTTGATCTAGCAAGCGGGGCCTCATATCAGTGAGGGGGGCCGATGCGCATTGATGCCGTCGAGAGGTAGGCCCCGAAACAGCGTGCATTCTCTCCTGATGACCCCATACACTTGCTAGCTTCCGGTATGCGGAATTCTTGACTGGTAGCACTTGCATGTGCAAGTTGTTTGCAAGACACAATAAGTAAGTGAACCTGAGAGGAGAATAGGTTAAATAAAATCATAAATAACTGATCCTCCTGTATTTTCTTTTACACAAAGTGAGAAACTTTTCAGCACCTCCTTGTAATTGTGTACAGGTGTGGCTGTGTGGTAAGAAGCTTGCTTCCCAACTACATGGTTCTGGGTTCAGTCCCACTGCATAGCACCTTGGACAAGTGTCTTCTACTATAGCCTCAGGCCAACCAAAGCTTTGTGAGTGGAATTGGTAGATGGAAACTGAAAGAAGCCTGTTGTATATATATATATATATATATATGTGTGTGTGTATATATATATATATATATATATATATATATATATATATATATATATATATATATATATATACACATCATAAATATAGGAAAAGTTCAAAGAAGGGAAGACAGAGAAAGAAAATTGCCAACAATGCACACGCTGTCACATATTGAAAATGTACGTATGTACGTATGTATGTATGGATGGATGGATGGATGGATGGGTGGATGGATAGATGGATGGATCTCTTAAATATATCTATACATTGACTAGTCAAGCATCAACTTAGGCAATGCATCTTGGTGAGCAATAATCCTTTTAGAAATTGATACAGAGTAGATAGGTCTTTTAGTCCTGGCAGACAACTTTCCTAATGCCAGAGGTTTTTGATATGATGTACCCAGTCTGTGGTCTTAAGTAGTTTGCAATAGGAAAAAGAGCCAGCCATTATGTAAACCATGCCTAAAATACTTGAAATTACACAGTAAAGAGTCAAATTTCTCTCTCTAGTTATGTATATCTCATGATAAAGGACCATATCAAGTAGTCAAATACTGTCATTCAATCCATGTCAGAATGGAAAAAAATCTAAATGAAATGATGACAAGATGGTGGTGGTGGTGGTGGTGGTGGTGGTGGTGGTGACAGTGGTGATGGTGATGGCAGTAGTCGCGGTGGTGTATACATCAACAAGTGTGTGTAATTTGTACACAAGCAAAAAATGTATATATAAATTTATAGATATGGGAATGTGTGTGCATGTGTACGTTTCTATCTGTTTGTGTATGTATGTGTGTGGGTGTATCATGTGTGTACATGTTTAAGAGGATGCATGTGGAAATTTATGTGTAAGATTGTATTTGCATGCATGTATCATCACCACCATCATCATCATCATCATCATTGATTTAATACCTATAATATTTCATGCGTGCATGAGTGAAATGCAATTCATCAAGGCAAATTTTCTATGGTTGGATACTCTTCCAGTTGCCAACCCTAAACTGTTTCCAAGTAAGCTAATATTCTTTCACGGTCAGACATGTTTTTATAGAAGATTGGGTAACAAACAGTGCTTCTTGTACAACAATGACACTTGCTTACAACTGGCACATGCTGTCAAGACAAGGTAACAAACACACACACACACACACACACACGCACGTACGTACACACATGTACACACACATATTGTGCCTTGAAGGGCCACCTGAACACTTGATCTCTACTATATACCTCTTTACAGATCCTTCTGATTGTTCTCTCATGAAATTAATGTGCAAGTGGCTGAGCACTCCATAGACACGTGTACCCTTAATGCACTTCTTAAGGAGATTCAGCATGAGACAGAATGTGACAATGCTGGCCCTTTGTAGCACAGGTACTACTCATTTTTGCCAGCTGAATGAACAGGAGCAATATGAAATAAAGTGTCTTGATCAAGGATACGTGTCGCCGGGAATTGAACTCACGACCTTATGCTTGTGAGCCATTGGAATATCAACATGAGTAACTAAAAGTTCAGCTTTAATACAAGAATCTGCTCTGCTCCCTTCTCCTTCTCTTATACAATATCTTATCATCCCCTGGTATAAAGCTGATCTCCTCTCTTTGGGTTCATAGTCTTGCAAGCTGAATGGTGATCTCAATAGTGCTGGTGGCTTGAATAACCATCCAGTACCCGCTTGGAAGTGGTTGGTGTCAGGAAGAACATCCAGCCAAAAAAAAAAGAAAAAAACCCTGTCAAAGTAGACATTGGAGCATGATGCAGTCCTGGTGCCCAACAGATTCTGTCAAATTGTCCAACCCATTCCAGCATGGAACATGGAGATTAAATAATGATGATGATGATGATGATGATGACAATGATGATGTATGCATACACATACACACACACACACATGCATACACACTAACATACACACGATAGACTTCATTCAGTTTCCATCTATCAAATCCATTCACAAGGCCTTGGGTCAGCCTGGGGCTGTAGTAGAAGACACTTGCACAAGGTGCCATGCAGTAAAACTGAACCTGAAACCATGCATGAGAAGCTAGTAACTTAACCATGCAGGCATGCTTGCACCTACAATTCAATCCAACCGTGTCCCCTGCAAATTACAAAAGCTTACGACCACTTGTTTGATTTCTATGCAACAGAAACAACAATGACAACAACAAACAGGCAAAAAAATAGTCAACAAAAACATTGAGTTTTTGTATTCCTGAAGGTGTGCTGACAATATTTCCTGTTTGTTTCAAGAAAGTTCAAGCAACACTTATAATGATGTTTGTAAGTTTTGGGGATAAAAATGGGATTGTTTATTGACAGCATTGTACACCTGGAATTTCATTAAAGAAACAACACAGTTCTCGCATTAGTAAACCTGACCGAGTTATTTCAGCAAGCCTGGGAAAATTCTCATGTGACAATAGAACCTAGAACTGGTAATGCATATATTTTATGCACCCCACACTACTCATCACACATGCACACATGTACACACACACATATGTATGTGTGTATGTATGTATATTATGTTATATATGTATGCATGTATATATAAGGTACAGGCATGGTTGTATTGTAAGAAGGCAACTTCCCAACCACGTGATTTTGGGTTCATTCTCACTGCATGGCATATTCAGCAAATGTCATCTACTATAGCCCTGAGCTAACCAAAGTCTTGTGAATATATTTTGGTGGAAAGCTACATACATGAGAGAGAGTCAAAAATTATACACACTCTTGTTTTTTCAATGTCATCATCATTGTTTAACATCCGTTTTCCATGCTAGCATGGGTTGGACGATTTGACTGAGGACTGGCGAACCAGATGGCTTCGCCAGGCTCCAATCTGATTTGGCAGAGTTTCTACAGCTGGATGCCCTTCCTAACGCCAACCACTCCGAGAGTGTAGTGGGTGCTTTTGCGTGCCACCGGCACGAAGGCCAGTCAAGAGGTACTGGCAACAGCCACGCTCAAAATGGTGTATTTTATGTGCCACCTGCACAGGAGCCAGTCCAGCGGCACTGGCAATGACCTCGCTCGAATATCTTTTCACGTGCCCGGAAGGCAACATTGGTAACGATTACGCTCAAATGGTGCTATTTATGTGCCACTGGCGCAGAAACCAGACAGCTGCTGTATTTATACAAAAGCAAGGGATAAACTAGTTCATCAGTTTTCTTTATAGCTTCCTTCCTTTTTGATGCACTTGGTCCAGTGGTCCACAAGCTTGCATATTCCCTCCAAGAAGAAGGTTTTCGGTTGGTTGTGCAACCATTTATGCACCGCTTCCTTCACATCTTCATCCATGAGGAATTGACAACCTTGTCAGCCATCTTTGAGTAGTCCAAAGATATGATAGTCAGAAGGGGCGAGATTGGGCTGTAGGTAGGGTGTTCCAGCACTTCAAAACCCAATTCATTGATGGTTTCAACAGTCTGGGCAGCTGTGTGTGGGTGTGATTTGTCCTGCAACAACAAAACTTTCTTCAACAATAGGCTTCAGTGGTTGGTGCGAATTGCTGGTTTCAGTTTGTTGGCCAACAAAGCACATTGTATCTTGTACTGATGATTGTATACCCCTTTTCTAGGTAATCTTCCAATATAGGCCCTTTTGAGTCTCAAAAAGGGTTGGCATCACCTTTCCCATGGAAGACTGAGTCTTGAATTTCTACGTCGCTGATGAGCCAGGATGTTTCACTCCATACTCTGTCTTTTGGAGTCTGCTTCATAATGATGGACCCATCTCCTATGGCTATTCTGCTCAATAATACCTTGCCTTCATTGTTGTAGTGATCAAGTAAATGTTGGCTGACCTCAAACTGTTTGTGCTTCTCAATCCACTCGTAGATGATGATGATGATGATGATGTGATACACACACACACACACAGCAGACTTCTTTCAGTTTCCATTTAGCAAATCCACTCACAAATGACCATCCATAGCACATAAACTCCCATCTCCTTCCACATGTCAGGGGTTATAACATTAGACCAAAGTAATCTTTTGAATTTCTCTATCCAGTTTAGGAACTTTATCCTTACCAACAAGAATCGAAGTTATCGACCTCAAGAATATGAGATAATTCATTGTTTTGGAACTGTGAATCTCAAAATAGATAAGGCTATAAATAATGGCACTTAAATATTGAGTTAAGAAACCCTTTAGATTGGGAAAAAAGTGGAAGACAGACTTATTTTTGAGTTCTGTTATCTAAGTGGCCAGACATCACTTTTTTCTGATTTTGTCACTCCCTGAAATAATATATATATATATAATAATACAAAGAATATATATGCATGTATACACACATATATGTACATACTTACATCTACATGTGTATATAGATGCATATCAGGGTACAGGACGTTAGAACAATGAACTAAAGACAACGGAGCGAACACATAGGAAAACAGATAGCCACTTGGAATAATTTCTTCGTCAGCTGCCTCTATTCTAACTAGACGTTTCGAAGATAAGGCAGAACAAACTAGATATATATATAAATAAAAGTAAAAAAAATTTTAAAAAGGGGGTTGTAGGATAGTGTATATAGGAATATATTATTTAAAAGAGTTCCAACTCTGTCTGTTTTTTATGTTTTATTTATATTCTTATAAAATTAATGTGGGATATAGAATATGGAATATATAGTATAAATAGTAAAATGAAATGAAGTATTGAATGTCTTATTGAATATATGAAATATTTAGTATTAAATATATATAGGGGTAGGGCCTTGGCCTAAGGTTTAGCCGGTGGTATACACCTCACTTGGATATTTACCATTTCTGAGGTTTCGCTCACTTTGGAACATATGTCGCTCAGATCTTATCTACTCCATTCCATAACTACTGTATTCTTATTCACACACCCAGCAACCCTGGTCATCTACCATGAAATATAAAAAGAACATTTTTCAGTTTGTCATACTTCAATACAGAAAAACCCCACAACCTTCTGTCTCAACAAAACAATATTGTCCCTGGAAGTTGCTTTTTTTAATATTTACTACAGATTGCTTGCAGCTAACTTTCTTCCTACACCTTGATCCCTGGATCTTATATATATATATATATATATATATATATATATATATATATATATATATATATATATATATATATGTATATGTATATGTATATGTATAAATATATATATATATATATATATATATATATATGCAAGTATGTATGTATACACACACACACGTGTTGTATAAGAAGTATATATTATTCATATATTCATCAATAATATACCAACTCAATAACTACAACTGCCACAATGAAATACCATTCCATTATGGTTTTGCCTTGCCACATTATTATTCTGATAACTGACCGACTTTATAACAATCCAATTAATCCACACAAACACACACACACACACACACACACACACACACACACACACACATGCACGCAAACACACACACACACACACACAAACCTTTATACACATGTATATATATTGAGCAACAAAGACAGACTTGTGTAAGTGGGTATTTTGAAAATAACTCACAAAGTGACAACTCTGCCTTGTATAGTTACTAGTTGCCCTTGAGCAAAGTGTAACACCTGTTCAGCCAGCCTGCTATGGATAATGGCAAAGTCATAGCACTGCAGCATTACAGATTGTGAAGAGCTCAGCTGAGCCAATGGTGCTTCTTACGTTGATGCTGAGCAGAGTAATCCTAGAAGATCAACAGTCAAGCCTTATCAAGAGAGTAACTGCAATGCATCCATAGGGGTGGTGTCCATGATTGTGCAATCAGCTAATGAAAGATTCACTATGATACGAATTCCCAATTCAAATTCATAATAATGGAATTGGATGACAACAGAGAGCCATGAGAGTCTGCAAAAGCAGCATGACACATAAATATATATATGTATATATATGTGTGTCTTAAATACCTGGGAGATAATTGCCAAGGCTTGTGTAAAGTGATGACATGTCATCATCAAGGGAATTGAGCAGATGGAAAATATCAGATGTTAACAGGCAGAGATCAAACGTCAAAGATGAAAAAAAGCAGCTTGCACTTTCTCCTCTTCTGCCAACTGTCCCCTGCTATAAATGCCCCTGGCTCTTCTATAACTCCCTTGGCCTGAGCAACCACCTCAAGCACCAGCACCCTTTGCACCCATCAGGATGAAGAGGCTCAATTACTTGCTACGGGGTAACTACTCAAATATGAGTTACCGCCATGCAAGACTCAAGAGAAATTTAAGGAAGAACGTTACAATCGAGGCAGTGAATCACAATGACCTTTTTGTGTGCACGGTTTGTGACAGACCATGCCTTTCTTTTGCTGGGCTCAAATCTCATTTGTGAACCCATGGAAAATGAACCTTCACCAAGTATTCAGTCTATATGTCTGTGTACACCTTTGAATCCAGTGTATGCCAGAAGGTTTGCAAATCTAATGGGAGCCTCAAAGGACATTTTAAGATCCACAAAAATCAGAACTTATCTGTAGCTCTTGGTGGTTCAAATTGGATATGCAATCGATGTGGGTGTCTTTTCAAAAAATTGTCTGGTTTAAAAAGCTACATCAGATGCCATGATGGTTCTAAAGTGTAGGTGCAGGAGGTGGTCAAACTCTGCATAAGGAGTAGACAACCACCATGTATGTATGTATGGCAAATAAAAAACGGAAGATGGAATATATGAGAATTTATTGTTAATCACGACAATCGTGGGACACTCAACAACTGGTTCAGGAGCATCTGATGGTGCAGATGTATCTCGTTGGATGATAAATACATACAACTCATTAAAATAACTGTTCTGCAATGTAACTTTCCGTTTTGTAGAAAGAAAAGCAGCCAGATGGAGGAAATATCTTCATTTATATAGAAGATCAAAAATAAAATCACAGATGGCAAAAAGAAAAATGAACATGCAGTCTAGCGAGAAAAGTATTAAAAGTAACTGTTAACAGATATGGATGTATAAATGCACTCATGATCACAAAGCGAGTTAGTTATCGGCTTGGTGTTTATAAGAACGGGGTGGTTAAAATTAAACTTAAGTCATCCATTCCTTAAAATAAATTAAATTGAATTAATGGTTACTCAAAATTCATTCCCACTACATTGTCCGAAAGTACATTTATATGCATGTAGGCATCTCGAGAGTTGTTCAGAAATTCTATTAATGATCTTCTTATTAGTCCACAGAATAGACAGGGATTCCTCGGAGCAGAGACAGCATCTCCTGGAAATTATATTTGTATAGTTTTGTGTACCTTACTATGGAAAAATAATGCTGTACTTCATTTTATCCTCCTTCATCCGCCATACAAAATCTGCCAAAGATGTTGAATTGTCTTATTGATTGTCTTAAAGCTGGCAACATGTTTATGATAACAATTCTTAAATGAATTGGCCATCTGCCCAATGTAAACATACGACCCTCCCCTTGTGTGCATAGTACATTTATATACAAGATTTGTACTCATACAGAGATTCATCAAAGGACATTTTTATTTTTCTCTGCATGAGCATTTATTGTATTTCTTTGTATATAAGGCAGTCTCGACTCCATTTACTGGCGTTGTTATAGTGTTAGCTGCATCATAAGTATTTCTACTACTACAAATTGATCATAGTTGGTGTTTATCATTGCGATTTACATCTCCTTGGCTGGTATTTAGATGCAAGTGTTTGCTAAATCCGGTAGGTAGATTATTGAACCTTTGCCGCATTTTGCTATTGTTTATGCGATACATAAGCTGCTCTAAATTAGCAGAGTTGGTGGAGGATACCTTTCCAGTGTATCAATTAAAAATAGCATGATACTGATTAGATTTAAAAAAAAAAAAAAAATTTGTCCAAAGCAGCAAAAAATTTTCCAGCAATCTTGGTTGAAATATGCAAACCGAAAATTGGGTTGAACCAGAAGACATCTTGGTTCCTATATCTGATGTTAGGCTTATTTGATCAAGTGTATTGTACAGGATTGGAACAAGCAATTGGATTATTATGTTGCATGTGTCTATGAGTAAGCTACCAGGTGTAAACCATTCGTTTTATTATCCATTACATATATATATATATATATATATATATAAATATAAATATATCATCATCATCATCATCATCGTTTAACGTCCGCTTTTCATGCTAGCATGAGTTGGACGATTTGACTGAGGACTGGTGAACCAGATGGCTACACCAGGCTCCAATCCGATCTGGCAAGGTTTCTTCAGTTGGATGCCCTTCCTAACGCCAACCACTCCGAGAGTGTAGTGGGTGCTTTTATGTGCCACCGGCACGAAGGCCAGTCAAGAGGTACTGGCAACAATCTCACTCGAATGTCTTTTCACGTGCCACTGTCCCAAGTGCCAGGAAGGCATACATACATACATATATATATATATATATATATATATATATATATATATATATATATATATATATATATATAAATATATATGTATGTATACACATGCATACATATATTGATATAATATATCAGTATTGTTGTTGTTATCTTGCTTCATGACAACCACAACAGAACAAGATACAATTAAAGACATTCATGCTATGATTATTTTGTCTTGCTTCCAGGCATATTGCATGCATGATTACAAACTTTCAACCTATCCTTCATTCTTCAAGATAATAGCATGTATAATTTGGAAAGATATTTAGCTGTTGTTTTTACCAGAATGAGTAACCACATTGTTTGCTGCCTTGGTTTGCTGTCACTGTTGTCCAGTCAGCCAAATGATAGGTTTGTGCAAACAGCCACAATGTTGAAACGTTTACAGAGAACAAATGATACAAACTTCTGTTTATCATAATTTTTCCGACCTTTCCTCTGTATATCATAACCAGTAATAATACTAACTATTGTAGTAACCTAAACACTATACTGGATCATTATAATCTGTGGAGCTCTAAACTCAACAGTAGCAGTTGTTCATCTAATTGTACACACTAGATATACTATATATATATATGTGTATGTGTTTGAATTTGTTCACGCACACACACAGATGCACACACACACAGGTGCACACACACATACACACACACAGGTGCACACACACACATACACACACACAGGTGCACACACACACACACTCACACATATCAAAAAGGTATTGTTACCCTAAAGTATGTAAAAAATTCTTGATCAATTGAAATTTTCTGGAAGAGAACAAAGAAAAGAAAAAGGATTACAACTAGGCCTTTATTGTCTTTCTCCAAGTAACAAGTGGGTTTTCAATCCATCGCGCATTTTTAGATGTCACACAATACAAAAGAATCTCACATCATTGTGTGTGTATGCCTGCAGACCATCGTTTATATATTTTTTCTGGTAAAACCTCCTCCTTTCTTTTGCATAAATATATCTTATGTGACATATTCATACAGAGTGCTTTTTAACCTAATTTTTAAATGTTTTTATGTATAATCACACACAAAACACATACACACACACATTCATATATATATACATACATACATATATATATATACATATATATGTTTACCCATACGAAATTCATTATATACACACATAAGCAGATACACACATACATACATACACACAAACATACATACATACACACAAACATACATACATACACACACACATACATACATACACACATACATACATACATACATACATTCATACATACATACATACATACATACATACATACATGCATACACACATACATACATACATACATACATACATACATACATACATACACACATACACACACACACGCACACAATTGCCGGCATGTGAAATTCACACATACAAACAAGTTCTTTCGTTTGTCAGGAATTCTGAACTGTTATGATTCTGGCAAAACAATGCTTTTGAAGTTATTGTCGTTGATACAGTTGTTGATGTTATCGTCCTTCCTGCTGCTGCTAGTAGTAGTAGTAGTAGTAGTAGTAGTAGTAGTGGACGACATTAATTAGCAGTGTGACAATCATGGTACAGTATAGTAAGTTCTTTTGGGAGAAAGGGGAATGAATTATAGAAATATTGTAGTAGTGTGTAATAACTCTGCAGTGTTTAAACAAAAGTTATCTCCCTTATTAAGAAGTTATCCTTTTGGTACATAAAATGTACTTTCATATTGGTGCTCATATTGAATTAAATAAAAGGCAGCGTGTTAGCAGAAACGTTAGCACGCCGGGCGAAATGCTTAGCGGTATTTCGTCTGTCTGTACGCTCTGAGTTCAAATTCCGCCGAGGTCGACTTTACCTTTCATCCTTTCGGGGTCGATAAATTAAGTACCAGTTACGCACTGGGTCGATCTAATCGACTTAATCCTTTTTGTCTGTCCTTGTTTGTCCCCTTGAGGGCAATAAAGAAATAAGAAACGTTAGCACGCCGGGCGAAGTGCTTAGCGATATTTTGTCTGTCTGTACGCTCTGAGTTCAAATTCCGCCGCGGTCGGTTTTGCCTTTCATCCTTTCGGGGTCGATAAATTTAGTTCCAGTTGCGTACTGGAGTCGATCTAATCGATTTGCCCCCTCCCCAAAAATTTCGGGCCTTGTGCCTAGAGTAGAAAAGAATATTGTATTAATTGATTTAAGGCGGTGACCTGGAGGAATCATTTGCACGTTAAACAAAATGATACACGCATGCACAGAGAGAAAGACAAAGAGAGAGAGAAAGAGAGAGAGAAAAGAGAGAGAGAAAGAGAAAGAGAAAATAGAGAGAGTGTGTGTGAGAGTGCGAAACAGAGGGTGGTACAGTGTGGGATTACGTAAAAATCATGTAAAAAGAAAAATAGCAGAAAAATTCTAAACAAAGAGCAATTGCTCAAAAGCGGCAAGACTTCCTAGAGCTCTCCGTGGACGTAGCACAAAACCACGGTCACTCTGACCTTGAAGGCAAGCTCCCTCAGTAATCTGTCCTCCTCCAATCTCAAAGTTCAGAGCGGGTCCTTTCTCTCAGACAGTGCTCGCCACTCTCATCATCCACCTTTCAACAAGTTTGTTGAGAGGCAGTACTTTCATCTCTACCCTCACTTTCCTTTGCAAGTGAAACTTGAAAAGGTTGATGAGAGCTTGACCAAAAAGTGAAGGTGTCTGTCTTCAGCACTTTCCTTCTCGTTTGACCCCACAATTTCTTTCGCCGAAGCCACCAAACAAATAATGATTGCCTGTCACGACGATCTTCACACGCGACAGCAGATGTTTGACATAATTATATAAGTCATCAATACTCGTGCACTGAACGAGAGTATGCAAAATGGTTACGTCGCTTTGCGCACATTTAAAGCAGGCTCAGTTGATGGCACTTTCATGCCTTTAGAAATCATCTCCAACCGGCATTCCTCCTTTGCTCGGTAGCACACCCAATGGATCTTTTTGGTTTGACGGGCAACATTTTTCATTTATGTTTTATGTAGTGTTTTTGGTACCGAAACACTTTCAAACTTCGTATACTTGTATTCTTTGTCTTATAGAACATAAAAAATTTTGTATTCGAAGTTATTTCATGTAAAAAGTTGTCGTATTTCGGTAATTTCAACCAATCACTGACGTCTATTGAGGTGAAAACAATTACTGCCGTAGAATGTAAACAACCTAAACATAACGGTGTTATGCCATAACCTCACTCATAACCCTAACCCTAACCCTAAAACCCTATAACTCATAACCATAACCCTAACCCTAACCCCAACTCTAACCCTAACTCTAAAACCCGAACCCTAACCCAAACGCACGAACGATGTTATAAATAACTACCGCCGATAGTTGTTGACAAACAACGGCGCTAATTTTATTCAAGGGAAAAGATCCCATGACACCGTTGTTTACATTCCACGGCAGTAATTGTTTTCACCTCAATAGACGTCAGTGATTGGTTGAAATTACATAAATGCGACAACTTTAACATGAAATAACTTATTAAGAACTATTTTTTGTTAAGAAGGCTAAGAGAAAAAGATGTTTTATATGACACATTCTACCAGTATCCCAAGTTTGAAAGTGTTTCATTAAGAAAACAAGTGTTGCCCGTCAAACCAAAAAGATCCCAGCCAGTTCAGAGATTTCTGGAAATTATCTATGGGCTGATACCCGAAAGTCTTCCGGAACAAACCAACCAGGTGATTTTCACTGACCCACAGTTTCCTCCAGAAATTCGTCACTTTTACCCGCCACAATCCTCTGTAGAACACCAGCATGGAGATTGCACCGATCACATTATCCAGTTGGTAAGAGGACCCTGAGTGCTTAACGTTTGTGCATCCGTAGATTTCTACTGAAGCAACAGGCAATGGAGCTGTCACTACAAAACTCGTTATGCTAAAAATACCAGCTAGAGGTCTAGACGTTTCTAACAGAAAGACATTGAATAGAATAATTCCCCATTTGAACTTTTTTTTAATTACATATATATGTGTGAGGACTAGAAATCTGCGGATGCACAAACGCACAAAACGGAGAAAATGAAACAAATATGGACGACTTGTTCCGAAACACCCCCGAGTGGGGAACGATCCTTAAAAGTAACCCCTAATTGTTTTCCCCCTACATTCCTATGTTCTCGGAATCTACATAGTCCGAGGTATATTTGTAGAAAATTTTATTTAAAAATATCTATTTTCTTGTAAGTTAAGACGAACTGAAGTGAACACCGGTGAATTTTCCGAAATTCCCCTACTCCACCCCCTCCTAAAACACTTTCCCCCAAAAGTTTTGTATATTCGGAATCTACATCATATAACACATATTCGTAGAAAATTTCATTAAAAAATATCCATTTTTCTGAAAGTTATGATCATCCAAAGTCGGGGGGGGGGGCAGGAATCTGTAGTTATGCCATATATATATATATATATATATATATATATACATATATATATATATATATATAACAAATAATAAATGAGTATATACATATATACGTACAGGTATGTGCATACCTACGTCTACCTGTATATATAGGTGCCTTGCAAACAAAACGTAGACAAAAAAATAATAATAACCAGAGTACAGAACACACATAGGCCACACACACACACATATATATATATATATATGTGTGTGTGTGTGTGTGTGTGTGAGTATATATACATACATACATACATATTGACACTCAGACAGACAGACAAATAGATAGATAGATGTGTACATATATATATACATATAAGTAGCCATATATTTGTGTTTGTAGTGTTTGTTTTATTTATGAGTGGTTTATTAAATAAAGTAAGCTGTATTTGTTTTTGTACGTACACAATCTTATAATAATAATACGGGTTGTCTGTAATTTGTACGTATTATTATTAATAAAACGAATTAATTATTATTATAATAGTGACCGTATAATAAATAAATAAATAAATATATCTTTCCTTTCTTTCGTGCGTACGCATTCACCCCCCGCCCTCCGCTGCTACTATTATTACTATTACTACTACTACTACTACTACTACTACTATTGAAGCAATAAACAAGTAAGTCTCTTTCATTCCTGTTTTGACTTCAGCGACATCAGACACCGAGCGAAATAACGAAACGAGAACTGGAAGAACAGGAAGGAGGCAGCTGATGCCGTTTCTTCTCTATTACAGCGACTTCAGTTCTGTTACTAACCTGGCAGCACTTGGAAGAACACGGGCAAATGACGAAAGATGACGAGGTCCGACACATCGACCGAAGGAACGTTTTTCTTTATTTTTAAAGGACGAAACGCGACACCACGATCGATCAATGGCGAACGACGACATTCCTTCCTCCTCCTTCCTCAATCAGCGAGAGAGAGAGAGAGAAAGAGGAGGAAGCAAAAGCGAAAAGGTTAAAAAAAGTCTTGAAGCTGAGAATGAAAAAAGAAAAACAAAAATGAAAGGAAACGAAGGAGAAGAAAAACGAAGTAGAGAAGAAGAAAAAATCTGGGCGTGTAATGTAATGTGTGATGAGTATGTATGTGTGCGTTGGGTGTATGTGAGCGAGTACGAGTGCGTGTGAGAAAGAGACGGCGAGAAAGAGTATATGCGTGTGTGTCTGATATACTATATATGTATATAATAAATACAAATACACATGTATACACACACACACACACACACACATTCTATCTCTTTCTCTCTTTCACTACGCCTTCGCGCGCTTTCATAACATACATTATATATATAGTTTGCACCTGAGCATTGTAAACAAGTTCATTAGGTATTATACGTATATGCATATATATATATATATATATATATATATATGTGTGTGTGTGTGTGTGTGTGTGTGTGTGTGTGTGTGTGTGTGTGTACATACATACATATATATTGGTGGGGGGTAAATGCGTGTGCGTTTCATTTTAAGAGTTTGTATGTTATTATGTGGGGGCCCAGTGGTTAGGGCAGCGGACTCGCGGTCATAGGATCGCGGTTTCGATTCCCAGACCGGGCGTTGTGAGTGTTTATTGAGCGAAAACACCTAAAGTTCCACGAAGCTCCGGCAGGGGATGGTGGCGAACCCTGCTGTACTCTTTCACCACAACTTTCTCTCACTCTTATTTCCTGTTTCTGTTGTGCCTGTAATTCAAAGGGTCAGCCTTGTCACACTGTATCATGCTGAATATCCCCGAGAACTACGTTAAGGGTACACGTGTCTGTGGAGTGCTCAGCCACTTGTACGTTAATTTCACGAGCAGGCTGTTCCGTTGATCGGATCAACTGGAACCCTCGACGTCGTAAACGACAGAGTGCCAACATGTTATTATGGTAAAATCGTTAGCGCGCCGGACTTAGCGGCATTTCGTCCGTCCTTACGTTCTGAGTTCAAACTCCGCCGAGGTTGACTTACCTTTCATCCTTTCGGGGTTAATAAATTAAGTGCCAGTGAAACACTGAGGTCATTATAACCGACTATCCCCCCTCCTCCTGAATTTCAAGCCTCCAGAAAGAATTATGTATGTACTTATCTATCGTTTCTTTTGCTGATATTTTTAGCTTTGTGCTAGCCCTGACTGAACAGACTTATGATCAAAGGTATTCCAGCCATGACCATCCCATCTTTACTATGTTCATAGTACCAATGTATCCTTTGCTAAAATGATAAAGTGGGTGTCTTTTCCTCATAACTTACTGAAAAATGGGTATTTTAAAATAAAATATTCTCCAAATACCTTTCAGATTGTATCGGAATTTAAAGTAAAAAAAAAAAAGAGATTGATGGACGTGTACTGGAACTCCGTCGATTACGACGAAGAGGGTTCCATTTCATCCCATCAACAGAACAGCTTACTCATAAAATCAGTGTGCAAGTGGCTGAGCACTCTACAGACACGTACCCTTAACGTAGCTCTCAGGAGATATTCAGCATGAAACAGAATGTGGCAGGGTTGGCTCTTTGAAATACAGGTACTACCCGTCTTTGCCAAGTGCGAGAACTGGAGCAACGTGAAATAAAATGTCCTGCTCAAGAGCACAACGCACCACCAGGTTTCGAACTCACGACCTTACGATCAAGAGCCGAGTACCCTAACCTCTCAGCCACACGCTTTCGCTAGACGCACACGCATACATACTGACACATAAACTAATTTTCAAAATTTCAAGTTTCATTTTGAAAATGTGTCTCTGATGTGTCTCAGTATATAATGTGTGCAGGCCTACCATTTTTTTTTTTGTACATTATATTCCGATATAATCGTAATTCACACAATCTGAAAGGTATATACTCTTTACTATCTTTTACTCTATTACTTGTTTCAGTCATTTGACTGTGGCCATGCTGGAGCACCACCTTTAGTCGAGCAAATCGACCCCCAGGATTTATTCTTTGTAAGCCTAGTACATATTCTATCGGTCTCCTTTTGCCGAACCGCTAAGTTACGGGGACGTAAACACACCAGCATCGGTTGTCAGGTGATGTTGGTGGGGACAAACACAGACACACAAACATATATTAATGCCTTGTGAGTGAATTCTGGTAGACGGAAGCAGTGTGGAAGCCTGTCGTAAAAAACATACATACATACATGTGTGTGTGCGTGCGTGCATGCGTGAGTGTGTGTGTGTGTGTGTGTGTGTGTGTGTGTGTGTGTGTGCAATCGTGAGCACGTGTGTGATTTTTTGTGTCGTTGTCACCCCACACCGCTTGTTGGTTTGTTTACATCCCTATAACTTACAGCATGATCGCAGTCCAATGGCTGAAACAAGTAAAAGATAACAGATATAAATTAGTCTTCAACAAGGCAGATAGACTATGCAAATGAGAGGGGTTAACTGGTTCAAATATCCTGAGTGGTATTTTATCTGACATGAGGGTAATTAAGTGCGCGGCGACTTAGCTGAGTCACTAAAGCACCGAGGTATCTCCATTTGGAGTATTTGTTAAACCTCTCAGCGATTTAAGTTCAAATTCTACTGAGGTCGACTTTGTATTTTAACTTTTCAGCATCGATAAATAAAGTATTCGTTTTGTACAAAAGTTGATCAGACTCTTTCTTTCAGTTTGACCTTCTTTTTGGGAAGAAATCAGCTGAGGTCAAACCTGAAGAGGAATGAGTTCCGCCCAGTAATGTACCTGGGAGGTGTGGGTGCAGGAAGCGGACCGCCGTGGGCA
Source organism: Octopus bimaculoides (assembly GCF_046866305.1). Taxonomy (NCBI): domain Eukaryota; kingdom Metazoa; phylum Mollusca; class Cephalopoda; order Octopoda; family Octopodidae; genus Octopus; species Octopus bimaculoides. The sequence continues at coordinate 20,061,422 of NC_142932.1, read as the reverse complement.
AGATTTTTATTGGGACGGCATTTTGGTATCTGGTGTAAGTTTGGGGGACAGAAGTGGCGGGGGAAATCAAAGGCTTCCCTGGGTGGCACACATTAGCAAGTTTCAAATTTATCTATAACTCTCCGCAGATATATATATATATATATATATGTGTGTGTGTGTGTGTGTGTGTGTGTGTGTGTGTGTGTGTGTGTGTGTGTATGTGTGTATGTACTAGTATTATTTCCCGATTTCATTCTGGTCTACTCTGGCCACATTTTAGAGATGTGGAATTTTGCTCTAGAGGCCACGCCTTTCAATTGAGTAAACTAAAAGATGACATGCAACCTCCCCAGCACTTTTAACATAGGTGTGCAAATTTTCAGGTCAATCCGACCACATTTACTAACACTTTTGCCTGCACAGCTGCATGTGAGACAACGTCCGCCCTTTTCACAATATATATATATATATATGTATATATATATATATATATATATATATATATATATATATATATATATATATATATATATATATATATATATTCTCCGTGTTTTTCTCCTTGTCTCCGTATTCTTTCTGTTGAAGAGCGTAGATCGAAACGTCAAAGACTTTCCGTATTCCCGAGCGTCATACTAATATATACTTTTGTTATTTACACCACCTGTCCTCGTCTGTTGTTATTTTTTGTATATTCTCCCATATATATATATATATATATATATATATATATATATATATATATATATATATATATATATATATTATTTTGTTTAAAAGAGTTCCAACACTGTCTGTTTTTTATGTTTTATTTATATTCCTGCAGAACCAATGTGGGGTATAGAATATGGAATATACAATATATAATATAATATATAATATACAATATATAATATAAAATAAAATAAAATAAAAATGAATGGCACCATGAAATAAAGTATTGAATGTAGATGAAATATTGAGTGTTCAATATAAAGGATCAAATATATAAATATAAATATATAAAGGCGACTCGAGTTTCAGGGCTATTTCCCTTCGTCATGGCCGGTATGACAGACTTTAACAGACTTTATATGGAAGTTTATTACCTATGTAAACATTTCTGTATAAGGTCAAATTCAACTCTTAATTCAAGTTGAATAAATTACTTTACACATCCTCAGGGATATAATATATGGATATTAGCGTCACAGCTCTTAAATTTCAAATTTTGATATATAACCAAGGAGATCGATTCATAAGGAGTTTATTATAGACCTTTGTGGACGGATTTTTGCTATTTTGGTAACGATTACATGTTTTATCTTACCAATACATTCGGTAGATATCATTATATGAACATATATATATAGTAAATCCCCACCAAAAGAAACGAAGAACAAGCACAAGAAAAAACAACAACGCGAGGACGTGGTACATGCAAGGTATTAGCAGACGCTTATAGAAGGGAAGAAAGGTAGTTTTATGTTGCGAGCAAAGCTCTTCGTCAGAAACAGGAGACGGAGGAGAGTCCCAGAGAAAAGTTAAGATGGAGTGAAAAAATTGCCAACGATCCACACATAGGGGTTTTTCACACAGTTGCTTCTACGAAATTTACTCACAAGACCTTGGGTCAAGGTACTACGCTGTGGAACTGATCTCGAAACCACATGATTAGAAAGCGAGGTTCTTAACCTCACAGAAGTACATAAGGTAACAAACTAGTAGAATTGGCCGAGCGTCAGAAAAATGTCTGAATGTGAAGTGCCGGCCTTTTCTCCGGTTCTTTACATTCTGCGTTCAAAACCCTGCAGGGGTTAATTTTGTTTTTCCTTCCTTCAGAATAGATAAAATAAAGCATCAGTCAAGTACAGGAGATTGAGGTTATCGATTAGTGCCACGCCCTCAAAATTGTTAACCTTATTCTTAAATCCGAAAGAATTATTTTCCAAGCAAATGACTGTTGTAAGATCTTTAATCTGATATATAAAAAAACAGCATTTAAAACTTTCTTGGGAAAGTTTTCTTTTAAGGGAGGCAACTCCTACAATAAGGGAAATAACTGTCATTATTTTGTTGCGTCTGGGGAGAGTCATTTTCTTTTTGTGCCTTATAACTTAACACACCCACCGGTAAAATTTCCACATATTTCTTATTTTTATTTTCCTAAAATTTTCGTTGCGTCTTGCAACCTTTTCAACAGTCTTTAACACACGAACTCACATGAAGAATCTTGCAAACCAAATCCAAAAACGAATTATGTCATTATTGCTATATTTTGGGACACATTTTTTTCCTTATTGCCAAATAAACACATGTACTATACTGTATATTCGTCCTTCATTCATTTATTGTTGTTCTTATTTCATTTTACGGATCTTTCTGGTTTGACGGGCAACACTTTTCATTTATGTTTTATGTAGTGTTTTTGGTAGAAAACAAGTGGTGCCCATCAAATCAGAAAGATCCCATTTTACTTCCACTGTGACATCTTCAGTGACTCTTCCATCCCACGTGTATCTCCCTGTTCTGTTTAGTCCAATAATTATGTTATTACTTTTACTTTTATTTTTTATCTTTTACTTGCTTCAATCAAAAGATTCCTGCCATATTGTGGTACAGCCTTACAAAATTTTAGTCGAACGAATTGACCCCAATATTTATTTTTCTTAAGCCTCTGGAGGATTTTTTTTTTGCTGAACCGCTAAGTTACGGCGACGTAAACACATCAACACCGGTTCTCAAGCAGTGTTGTGGGTACAAACACTCACACACACACACACACACACACACACACACGTATCACGTGATCGACCAGACTATTGGAGGTTGTTGTACATCGCTGGTCACAATGTGCTTTGCATCGTTTTAGCTTTCGAATGTTGCCACCCCGCTAGCTAGGCGAGCAGGCCAACATTCCCCACTGATTGCAGGATTATCCATTTACGGCTGAGTGGACTGGAACATAACGCGCAGCTGGTCTGGGAATCGAAACCTCGATCTCACGATCGTGAGTGTCACACGCCCTCACGCACTCACACACACACACACACACACACACACACACACACACACACACACACACACACACACACAAATGTACATATAAATATATGGATTTGGTTTGTGTGTGTGTGTGTGTGTGTGTGTGTTTGTGATCATTTCAAATCGCACTGTAGTCGATTTGACGTTCCTACTGTAGCGGAGTGACTTTGATGGAATCTGCATCCATCTTTCCTAAATTTCCGCTTATTTATTCCTGATTTGACTTCTGTGTTCGCGTTCATTTTCAAAAATAAAATTTATTTTCTTACTTGTGTTAATAACATCTATTAATTTTAAACGAAAATAATTTCTCTCCCAACATGGTTCCACATTTGTTACTGCAATGTTCAGAACTGCTTAATTAAATTGCCTCTCTTATTTTGTTACGCGTTATCTCCCTTATAGTTTTAAACCTGAACTCCTTTATTTAAAATTAAGCCGAAACATTAAAAAAAACTTTAGGGCCAATCAGAGTCTTTGTTGTAGACTTGCCGTCCTCGACGCTGCGATCTGTGGTACTCTGGAATCAGTGATAGAAGCAGCCATGATTTTCAGTTTGATTTTGCTGTCTCTGCTGCCTGTATGAAATTAACTTATTTTAAAATTGATACATTTCCTCTTATGAAACTAGTAGGCTCTCAGGCGACATTTACCGATACACATCGTAAATGAGCTTTCTGTTCGGCACCACCAACTGATTTCTTCTCCACCCTCTCAGCTGGACAGAGCTCCAGGATAGTCCTGTAATGATCGTGGTTTTCAAGTATAGCCAGGTCTATGCGTGCCCTTTAACCCACTTTACCACATGTTTCCGGTTACTTTCGCGCTTTCCATTTTCCGTTTCTGTTGCACAAAGATGACAATAAGCCAACGATCGACATTCGCACTTAATATCTTTGACCAAAATCCTCGTAATTCTGAGAGTCTTGTTCTACAGTACCAGTTTATAGTTTGCAGTGTGACGTACTATCATTGGCTTTCTGTTCGTTTCCGTCTCAAAGAATAGGCGCACTCAATATGCTGTGCTTCGGTTGAGGAAATACACATTCTTTCACACTTCGGCTAGAAATTTCTTGCAATAGTTTTGACGGCATTGGAAAACCTCCCCGTTGTTTGAAAAACAGCGATATACCACCTCTTTCTTAGATACATTCTTCGGGTAAAGAAGTACTCGTTTTTGTAACATATCTTTTCCATGCATTTTCTTTTGCCTTGGGTTGAGTGGGTCAAGTATTTATTTAAGGCTTGCAGCAACAGCTGTTGTTGTTGTTGTTGTTGTTGTTGTTGGTGGTGGTGGTGGTGGTGGTGGGTGATGGTGGTGGCGGTGGTGTTGCTGCTTCTGGTGATTTGTTGTGATTTAAATTTGCATTTTCGTCATATTTTCATTTATTCTTGTCAAATTCTATATGTTTATGTTGGTACTTGTCTGTTTGTTTAAATATTATTTTGTTTTCTGTTTATCTTTTTGTTTTTATTAATGCGTTTTGTGTTTTCAAAGCTTTGGCGACGAATGGTCGTATTCACTACGGCTAATTTCGAGGCTATCGTTCCTCCTGCAATCCCAGAGGCGGCCATATTGAATTACTAATAAACAAACCAAAATATGTGCACGTATGATAAAAATTATTAGAGAAATAAAGAAACGAAATATATTTTCTTGGAGCATGAGAAAGGAGTGGGCGTTTAAATACTCTGATATGTTTATTTTTTATTATTAAGCAGTCCTAGAAAATATATTCTAAGTGGCTCTCAGTGAAAAGTCACAAGTCACAGTAAATACCACAACTACGACGACGACGACGACGACGACAACCATCACCACTACTACTATTACCAAGGATTCCCGCAACAACCACCATAACAAACATAATAATAATAATAATAATAATAATAATTGAAACTAAATCATGAGAAAAGTTGTTTTTTTTCTTTTTCACAATATCTGATATCAACAACTTTGCATATAGCTTGTATTTCAAGAATGGTAAGGAGCCAGCCTCAAAAGGCGGTGTACAATGGTGTGGTTGTATGCGGGTTTAATCGCAGTTCTTGTAGCAGATGGAAGTACAAAGATTATGGAATATTAAGAAATTAATAACTCTTATTTACGAAAACAAGATCAATAACAACAACAGCAGCAGCAGCAGCAGCAGCAACAACAACAACAACAGGTTAGTGAGGCTCTTGCACCCCCTCTCCTATTAAAAGCGCCCACGCCCACCCGATCGAAATGTTCGTCTAAGACAGCGTTCCAATCCCCAGCTAGCACTAAAGTGCGAGACGTGCCAGGGAAAAACACCAGACGCTTGAAATAATCAGACTGCCCTGCTCCTGTCGGATGGGAAGGCAGCCAGTAGTCTGAAGACACCACCGTCACTACCGTCCACGTCCAGGACAACCAACTTACCCTCTGGATCCAGGAAGACTGCCTTTATTTTCAAATCCAGGCCTCTCCGAAATAGCACCGCAGGACCACCACCGCCCGCTCCCGGCCAACACGGAGATAGAAAAATCTCGTATCCGCCGAAAAGGGCTGCGAGTTCCCGCGAGTCGGAGAACCTGGTTTCGCTAATGGCTCCTACATCCACACTGTAAGACCTCAGGTCGTTTAAGAGGTGACCTTGTTTCCAAGGCGACCCGAGGCCTCTCACATTTATGCTACCGATTCTGAGCACAACCATGTTTCAAAAAAAAAGATTTATGCAGCTTGCCCCCTTGTATTTTGTATGCTATCGGCACAAGGCCTGAAATTTTGTGGGAGGGGTCTAGTTAATTACATTGTCCCCAATGCTCAACTGTGTTGTGGTATATTCAACCGTTTACATTATGATACTATATGGAGGCAGTTGTTTTAATCGAACTGTTTCTGCTTCTGGTAAATCCCATTTAGACCGAATAAACTGAAGGCTGCCCGTGACATAGTCAACTGGGACTGGTACGTCTTCAAATTTTTCTTTTAATTTCAACTGTTAACCATACAGTATAATTGGTTAAAATTACCAACACGTGTTTCTGCTGTATAGAGAATGTGCAGTTGTGTATGCAACTTGCAATTTTCTGCAACATTTTTCATATCATATGAATGTCGGATCAGGAGTGGCCTGGAATTAAACAGCATCATCATCAGCAACAACAAAAAAAGTCATTAGCAACAATAATACAAGCAACAGAAACAGCAACAACAAATACAATAAAAAACAACAACGACTACAAAAATTATTGCAGCTGCAACAATAAAAGCAACAACAACAACTCTTTACATCTTGATTATTTTCAAAGATACTTAATTTATCTGGGAAAATTCAAACTTAGATAATTGCTTTTCTGTTTCATTATATATCACACTCCTAACTTAATTTCCTGTAGAAACAACTAAAACAAAACAAAAAGGACAAAAATATGAATAAAACAGAAAACACCCTTAAAAATTATATTATTTCTACCCTCTTAAATCTATCTCCATGTTCCCTAACCCTTACCTAAAAACATCAACATGAGTCCTTATTTCTTTGTAAAGGACCATCTCCCCACCCACGTAGCTTAACATTCTTGCCATTTGTAGATAGGACTTTGGAATAGAAGCATCCTAAGAATGTCTGGAACAAGAAAAGTCTCTAGACTGTAGATTCTCTAGTTACACAGCTAGTAGAGATAAATGGATGGATTTAATAAGTTACAAGTGGTTATGGATGGTGGTGGTAGTGGTGAGAGGGTGGGGATGGGGGTGATTGTAGTGTTGAGTGGAAGTATTAATAGAGGTAGTGGTTTTGACTTGAGAAACCAGTGGTAAATCGCACACACCCACCACACACATAAACGCACAGAGAGAGAGAGAGAGAGAGAGAGATGTGTGTGTGTGTGTGTATATTGTATATGTGTGTGTGTGTGGATTTATGTATATTTACATATACATACATACGTGTGTGTGTGTGTGTGTGTGTGTGTGTGTGTGTGTGTGTGTACAAGAGAAGGTAAAATAATTCTTTTTTTGGAATATATATCTCGAAGCACACCCAAAAAGCTATAAATGGTAACGTAAATATTGGGCTGAAAATCCCATTTAGACCGAATAAACTGAAGGCTGCCCGTGGCATAGTCAACTGGGACTGGTACATCTTCAAATCTTTCTTTTAATTTCAACTGTTAATCATACAGCATAATTGGTTAAAATTACCAACACGTGTTTCTGCTGTATAGAGAATGTACAGTTGTGTATGCAACTTGCAATATTCTGCTATGCACCTTCGTTCAAGGTCTTGTGGGCCGAAGCGATCTGAATTAATTTATGCGTAGCTACCTTATTTCTTTATTTTTACTAGGGTTTTAGATACAAAAAGAAAGTGAAGGGGTGATTTTGAAACTTTATGTGGCTATAAAATTTACTTTATATCTAACCTCATGTTAACCTTAATTCCAGCATGAAATGGTTTCGTTTTCAGCTTTTAAAACATATGTGTTATTTGTATACGCATATATACATACATTCATACATACATGTATGTATGTATGTATACACACAGTATTCACACACACACACACACACACACACACACACACACACACACACACACACACACACACACACTCATAACTGGCCCGCCTTCGGTTACGACGAAGAGTTTTCTATTGAACCGAGAACAGTATACTTGTGAGTTTAACTAGCAATAGGATGAACACCCTACAGGGGCTCAGTGAGACCCAATGTGACAACGATAGGTTTTTTAATTACAGATACAACTGGTTTTGCCACTTGCATGATCTAGATCAACGTGAAATAAACTGTTTTCACCAGAAAGCTGTGTAACACAAGCTTTCAATGTAACACAAGCTTTCAATGTAACACAAGCTTCAATGAGCAGAAGTACCAATGAGACTATGTAGAACTGCTAACGTATTTCAGCAGATTGTGCTTCCTTAGTGACAGACACTGCTTCAAGGAACAGAAGTTCCGGCTGGGTGGTACCTGTAACTAAGGAAGCTCACTCACCCTGAAACACGTGCTTAGCAGTTCGGTGACGTCATTCAGAGACTAGCTCAACGTGCTTTTGCACACAAGATATCTGAGTAAAAAAAATTTTTTTCCTGTGACGTTTAGCGCAGACATCTCTCTACATTCGAATAAACACGAGCGTTCTAAATATAAGTACACACAGCTTTATCTTAATCGTCGCCGCTTAGAGTGCTTATAATATATTGATTTCAGCTTGAGAAAGACTTAACACACATTAGCAAATGTACTTTTTGCTGTTTTTAGGTAGAAGACCGGGTTATAAAAAGACTGAAGCAGTGTTCCAATGGCCCTTGTAATACCGAGAAATGACCAACATGTTACATTTAAGTCTTGTATTCGCAATTAGGGTCTTTTGTTGTATTTGTGGCTGTCATGATTTTGGAATGGTTTGGATGCTTTCCTTGTTACTAAATACTTTACTGTCTGAACTGGGTGTATTTTATCGTGTCGCCGACACGAAGAAGGCAGTTTTCTAGAACTGAAGTGTCCCCTCTACCCTGTTTCAGCTTTAATTCAATGTTTCTGAAATTTACGTCTGCTCCGTGCAATTAGGACAACTCTTAGTTCGTAACATGTTTAATTTCGAACTGCCCAAATTCCAAGATAGATCACTGTTACTACAGCTATGATATCACAAGCCTCCATGGGGAGGAACCCAACGTTTGTCAAGCAGTCCTCACATTCTTAGGGATGAGAAGGCATATTGTTGGTGGTAATGAGGCTGGCTGTATGGTACAAGACAGAAGGGCTGTTGAAACTGAGGTCCTGGGTAAGAGGGAAAACTTTGGCTATTGAATAGCTAAGTATAAATGCCTAGCGTAAAGTTTGCGGAGGAAAAGGTCTACAGATGATGTTTGCATTAGATGTGTTTGCTAATTCTCTTCTCCGATTTTATCAATTCTATGAAATGTGCCAAATGTTTTCTGCTGACTGTGTAATATAATAATTAACAATTTAATAATCAACAAGAGACAATTATTCACATGAGAACTTATCTCATCTTTACCAGCTTTCTACATCTCCAAGTATTTCATTATCAGTCTGTCCTCGCCTCGTAACGGAAATATGATTCCTCCGTACAATTTGGTGAGAACCGACAATATCTTCCGATCGTCATCGTCTGATTAAGTCCTTAATTCTCCAATGAGGGGTGGTACAAGCGGAACAAGAACAATCCTAGTTGATAAGAGTTTTATAGAAAAGGATAAATTTCTACTACAAACTGTAATTTAACAATTAACAACAGTTATTCACTAAAAGTCAATTTAATTTTTCTCTTTCTCTCAATATAAACATATATACATATACATACATAAACACAGACATATACATATGCGTGTCTGCTTCTGTATACACACACACACACACACACACACACACACACACACACACACACACACATATATATATATATGTATATATATATATGTATATATATATATGGGAGAATATACAAATAATAACAACAGACGAGGACAGGTGGTGTAAATAACAAAAGTATATATTAGTATGACGCTCGGGAATACGGAAAGTCTTTGACGTTTCGAGCTACGCTCTTCAACAGAAAGAATACGGAGACAAGGAGAAAAACACGGAGAAAAAAAATTGAATAGTGTTCATATGTATATATATATATATATATATATATATATATATATGTATGTATGTATATGTACGTACGTATATACGCATTAATGCATGTATTTCTCCTATTTTTTAATTATTATAAATCTTCCACTGAGGAGGGACCCGGTTTCCAACAAAGATACAAGGCTTTAGCTTTGGGATGTAGTTAACACAGACAAATTCACATTTGGAACTTGAGAAAGTCTTGCATATTTTTACTGATCCACTCACAAATTGCACTTGTAATGAACAAATTAGCCGGTCGATTTCTCTTTCTAAAAATCCTAGTTTATCCAGTTTCTCCTTTAAGCATTTACTAACAAAACCTAGTGCTCCAATTGTTATTGGTATGAATATGAATTCATAGTCTGGATATAGAAGCTGGAGGTTTCGAAACAGTTGTCCATAGATATATCCTCTTTTTCTCTGATTTTCAAAGAGATATTTCTATCTGTAGGGCAGCTAACCTATATTATAGTACATACCTTTGCCTCTCTGTCCCAAACAACAATATCCGGCCTGTTATGCTTACATTTGACAGACATTTTGATGGGCATATTCCACCAGTATTCCTTGAGTTGGTGTTTATGAATATACTCCATAACGGAGGGATTTTCTAAGTTTATTTCAGGACCGTCAATTTAGCGGATGGCATTGTAAATTGTTTTAGCAACAATATCGTGCCGCATAAGGAAGTAGTACCGAGATGACATTTTAGGACAGCTGCTAATCACATGTCTTCCACAGAAACATAACATAGCCTACGCATGTAGTTGCACCTAGGGAGTGCAAGGGCGTCACTGCTTCTCTTGTTCATCAGGTGCTTTCTGGCAATCTCCTGTTCCTGGATTGCAAACACATAGCCTTCAAAGATGTATGTATGTATGTATGTATGTATGTATGTATGTATGTATGTACCTTTATGTGGATACCTATTGTAATAACTGTACACAGAGATTGTGATTTTTCAATGTGTATGTACGCACAATACACATACATACACACATATGCATATAAGACAAATAAATTAAATCTATACAGGGTGCAGTGAATAAATTGTCGTCTAAATTATGTAAAAATGAAAACAACACTGACATCTCATTTTAATATATATATTTACCAAAATTATACAAAAATATCTTGAAATACTAAAGAGTAAATTTATTCAATAAAATCGCCATTGGCTTCAAACACGACTTCGGAATCTCCTGCAACTCATCTGGACGGTCTCCTAGTTTAAGTTGATGAATGCTGTCATAATCCTTACCTTCAGTTCACCTTTGGTGTTACAAGGAGTTGGTCTCTCGTTCAACTGCGCCTCACACGTAATAATCAAGGGAGTTGCAGTCTGGGGAGTTAGGGGTAATGTAGTCGCAGAAATAGTCTGACAACCATGACTGGGTTCTCCTGCTTGTGTGATACAGTGCAGAGTCCTGTTGCCAGACATAGGATCTTCCAGCAGCCACCCTCTTGACCCAGAGCAGCACTACCTCCAGCAGGCACTTGATGTAATTCTCCATGTTAAGTCTGAGGCTGTGTGGGAAGATGAATGGAAGATAACGTCGCCATCACTAGTGATCACTCCAAACACCATTATGTTGACTGGATGTTTGATTTTTATTACTCTTGGTATATGTCCTCAGATTGACACCCAAACACGCTTAAATGTTCGTATTGGAGCTTCCGGCGCGAATAGCAAGTACTACAGCATGTCGATTCCAAATTTCTGACAGAATGAATTGCATCATGGTGCTGTTTTTCTCACAGACGGTGTCCAACTGACCCGACAATACTGTGTAGTCGACAAAATCCAAAGCAAACATTACGCATGCGCAAAATAAAAAATACAAAATGACGACAATTTACCCATCGCATCCTGTATATATACGTATAAATATAAATATAAATATATATATATATATATATATATATATATATATATATATATATATATTCAAAATATAATTAAAGCAATATTAAGTGAAATAGTTTACGAAGATAAGAGAGGGAGAGGTGGGGGTGAAGGAATTTATAATAAATATAGGAGCAACTCTGTACAAAATTGCATTCATCAATTCATCAAAGGTATATTGTTCACAGTTGTCGTTCATGAGCAAAGAGAGGGTATGGAGAACTGCTAGTTCCACACTCAACCAATCCTTAATACAAAACAAGAAATTGGCAAAGTCGTTAGAGCGTCGGATATTCGGTATTTCTGCTGGTTCTCCGCCATCTGGGTTCAAATCCTGACGAGGTCACCGTTACCTTTCATCCTTCCGGAGTCGATTAAGAACCAAACTTTGTATTGGAGGCGAACCTCTCTCTCTCTCTCTCTCTCTCTCTCTCTCTCTCTCTCTCTCTCTCTCTCTCTCTCTCTCTCTCTCAGAGAGAGATCAATTATCGTCTAATCTGGATGGGATTGGGCGCAGCTAGATTTAAACGCTTATGTTATGACATGCCGTGAATCACGACGGCGCCTCTTCTGTTCAGTCAGGTTATTGTCGTGTTATGTAACATGTTGAATAATTAATAAGAGAAAGAGTTATCTTCAACAGTGTTTATTAATAACACAGCATAATATACATAATGTACAATTTGTTAAATGCTGGTTAAGTGTATGAATCATGAAACGATGAAATGTCAAAAGATAAGAACTGAATATATTATATAAATTTGAACGTAGTTGACGTTTACAACAGGAATAATCTCTTAGAGGAAAAGTTGAAGGATGAGAATTATCTGATTAAATGTAGATACACAGATAGATACATAGCCATTGGCCGCAATCAGGACAATCTTTCAAGACAGTTGAATTCCAGTATTTCTGAAAGCGTACCAAGATGCTCTACAATGTTCAAAGACACAGGTATGGCTGAGTGATTTGGTTAAGAAACTCGCTTTGCGACTATGGGATTTCGGGTTCAGTTCCGCTGCGCGGTGCTTTGGGGGCAAGTGTCTTCTACTAAAGCCTCGGACCGATTAATGCTTTTTTAGTGAATTTGATAGACGGTAACTCTGTGGACGTCGGTTGTATGCATGTGCGTATGTATGTATGCATGTATGTATGTATGTATGTATTTTTGCATGTATGTATGTTTGCATATATGTATGTATGTATGTATGTATGTATGTATGTTTGCATGTATGTATGTATGTATGCATGCATGTATGCATGTATGTATGTATGTATGTTTGTGTTTGTCCTCGTTCAGCTCGACAACCGATGTTAGTTTGTTTTCATTTCTGTAATTTAGCGGTTCGTCAAAAGGTGACTGTAGAATAAGTACCAAACTTTTTTAAAACCCCCCAAAAAACAACTATAGCATTATTATACATCAGCGGTAATTGTCTCTGGTCAATGTTATCCGATATAAAGGCGACGAGCTGGCAGAATCGTTAACATGCTGGGAAAAAGGCTCAGCGGCATTTCGTCCGTCTTCTTGTTCTGAGCTCATATTCCGCCGAGGTCGACTTTGCGTTTCATTCTTTCGAGGTCGATAAAAATAAGTACCAAGTGAACACTGGGGTTGATGTAATCGACTAGCGCCTACCCTCGAACTTGCTGGTCTTGTGCCAAAATTTGAAACCAAAATTACTCAAAATAGTTTAGCTTTCAAACTTAAACATTTCTGATTTGAATTCGAGGAAGGTTATCCGCTGCAAGATGTTGAGGATTGAAGTAAAGAGAGAAGGAAAATTTTCTTGTAATAAGGTAGTGTCATTTCCACGAACAATAAAACTCCCCCGTCATCATCGTAAGCATCAAACGGGGCGACGATCAAACTGTTCTAGGTTGACAGCAGTTGAAAACCTATATATGCACAAAAGACGAAAGGATTGGGAAAGTACTGTTTACTTAATTCCGAGTGGCTCTTCATCACATCTGATTTATATGAAGCTGTACGGAGCTCCAGTACAGGATTGCACATTGTGATATTAACTGAAAATAGAAAGTATACATCACTGTAATCCATCACACACACACACACACACAGCAGATAATCATCGTGTTAACTAATGAAAAAAGTTATTCCGTCCGTGCGCGCACCATCAGTTCCTCTCAACCCTATAAACTCTGTTTTGGATTTTGGGGATTTAAATAACCAAGCGACTTAAGAGATATTTAAGACAGAGTCAGAACATTACCGCATCATTGGCTGACTCAGGCTGTATGTAGCTTGCATATAGATAAAGATATGAGTTAATATTTTACAGAATACGAAGATAGAAGATATATGGTTTTTACACACACACACATACCCGCTCGTTCGCATACACACACACACACACACACACACACACACACATATATCGGTCAGTAGCTTATGTATCCGAAAAGGAGCATTAAAGTAATAATGTTTAGAAGGCTGTTTATTATGACCGGTCACTTTCTGACCGGCCATAACAAACAAACCTCGGGCAAAGCGAAAACTCACTTGATCTGGGGATTTTCTTAAACTCTAAAACAGAGATGTTTAGTAAGTGCCCTCATCAGTGGAAATTCATGTTAGAAACATGGAATTCCCCATTTGCTGACTAGGGAAATGCTGCCAGCGTCAGACATCTTTGGCAGGATGTCGTAGACATAACTGGAACCGATCTAAGGGAGATAACTCCTCCTCACTCAGGTTTTGCCAGTAGAGTTTTGTTCTGGATGTTTTGCTTAAAAAATTAACTCACCATGACGTTTTTCTCCTAGTTGTAGGTAGGTTATGTGCCTCGGGACATTTGAGTCAGACATGCCGCCTATACAGCTAAGCGCTTTATAGCTGCGAAACTAATGGTCACTCTCTTCCTGGCCATAGCAAACAACTTTCTATATCTGTATACATGATATTTTTATTTTGGTTGAGTCGATCTCTTGCAAATCTGGACTCCTGAAGTTTCGCTTGTATATTCACAGGGATATCAGGAAAGTTATGACAAGCAAAACTCCAGAGTTCTAGAGCAGCGATATCCTCTGATTTGACCAAAATTGAAATATTATTAATCTCTATTATAGTATTGATTACTCTTTCTGCCAACATTGGACTCTAAAGCACTAAAAGCGTAACACACACACACACACACACACACACACACACACACACACACACACACACACACACACACACACACACACACACACACACACACATTTAAAAGCTTATTTTTTAACTACTGGGTGCTATTGTGACGTGGTAAGTATATAAGTCCTACCGTAATGTGAGCCACTTGTGGCGATGTACTGTATTTCTAGAAAACATGCTTACGTCAATGGACTATTTTGGTATGTATGTATGCATATATGTATGTATGTATGTATGTATGTACGTATGTATGTATGCATACATGTATGTAAGTATGTATGTATGCATGCATGTATGTATGCATATATAATTACACACATTTGGTGGGGAGGGGCCTGTCGATTAGATCGAGTCCAGTATGCAACTGGTACTTAATTTATCGACTCCGAAAGGATCAAAGGCAAAGTCGACCTCAGCGGAATTTGAACTCAGAACGTAAAGACAGACGAAATACCGCTAGCGATTCTGCCAGCTCGCCGCCTAGTGCTGGCTATAATTTCGATACAAAACCGGTAGAGATAACCCTAACAAGTTAACCTAAAATGTTCAGCAACCACATGGTTCCTGGTTCAGTCCCACTGCGTGGTACCTTGGGCAAGTGTCTTCTACTATAGCCTCGGGCCGACCAAAGCCTTGTGAGTGGATTTGGTAGACGGAAACTGAAAGAAGCCCGTCGTATATATATATATGTGTGTGTGTGTGTGTGTGTGTGTGTGTGTGTGTGTGTGTGTATGTGTGTGTGTGTGTGTGTGTGTGTATGTGTGTGTGTGTGTGTGTGTGTGTATTTGTCCCGTCAACATCGCTTGACAACCGATGCTGGTGTGTTTACGTCCCCGTAACTTAGCGGTTCGGCAAAAGAAAGACACCGATACAATAAGAACTAGGTTTCCAAAGAATAAGTCCTGGGGTCGATTTGCTCGACTAAAGACGATGCTCCAGCATGGCTACAGTCAAATGACTGAAACAAGTAAAAGAGTAAAAGAGCATCCAGGAAGCCAACCGTTTCGGACCCATCAGCACAGGCCGCGGTGGTATAATCTGACAGGGAGCCAGCGGTTCAAGAAACTAAGGATAGCTAGAGACCACATACGAACAAGAAATATGCGCGTCAGCTTTTGAAACAAGAGACGGTAGTCCTAGCAGGTTGTACAAGACATTAGTATTTCATTTGCAGTTCAGAAGATGGCTTTCAGGAGACGCGATACTGGGCAAATAAATAAATAAATAAATAAATATGTAAATAAATTTTTAGATTGAGAGATTGAGTTGCTGTGCCGGACCGTCAAATATGAAGTTAACAGATGACGTACAACATAATGGCTCCTTATCGTTATTTTATAGTAATTTATTCCACTACAGTTGTTCAAGTTAATCTTTTTCGTTACTGTGGTTGTAAATCTTCTACAATGTTTGACCCCCGCCCACATCCATTCCTTCACTATACAAAACTGAGTAAACATTATAATACACTCAATGCATTTCTTCAGATTTCGTATCAAAGAAGTCGAAGTTTAGTCAACAGAAATTTAGTTTCATTTAGTCTTTGACGGATTAGTAAATGGCTGGTGAATATTAAAAGACTAGAGAAAAAAAACCATCTAATGTAATTAAATCATTCAGATATTAATTCTGTGTTCGGGTCAGAACATTCAAGCGTACTAGGTTATCGTCTGGGTGTAATATTAGTTGAGGAGATATCCGACATTTTGAGTTGTTCATTCGAGTAGTAATAAGTGTAAGTGAGGGAGGCTAGAAAGAAAGTAGGGGAAAATTTATAGAGGGGAAATGCAGAAAGAGGAAAAGAAACAGAGATAGATTAAGGGGAAACCTAGCAGAGAGAAAGAGACAGAGAGGAGGGGGAATCCAAAAAGATTGAAAGAGAAAGTCATGGAATACCAGTGGAAACACAAAGAGACAGGAAGGAGAGAGGGGAGCGGAGAAGAGGGTGCGTATATGTGTGTGTGGCGTGGCGTATGAGAGGAAAGTAGAGAAACTGTGAGAGAAAAGGAAGACGAGTTTTTGCTGTTTTTTAAAGAAATTAACAAGAAAAAAAAATCAAGAAAAAACCGCAACTTAGGTCGATTTATCCTACTTTATGTTTGTCTCCGCGAATATAATTAAAAACATAAAAATTCATCATAATAATAAAAAATACCTAAAGATCAATACTGAAGCGGAAAAATCAAATAAAATACATGCGCAAATATGTACAAACCATATATTGAAACACGCGAATAAAGGTTTTAAAATGTGTTTTCATGTTGCGTCGTTTTTTCGTGTTAAGTCGCATGAATTGGAACCCAATCACTGACGTAAGTTTGCGGATGGTTTGTATTTCTAAGGTTCCTTCAATTTCTTTTAATGTTAAAAATGTAATTTAAAGATTTAGCTACTATCAATTGAGTACATCGATGTCCAAAGAAGTTCCAGCTTTCTTAGGACTACATTGTCCAACGTATCCTTGCTTTTCTAAGGTGGCTGAATGCAATTTGAAGATTTAGCCGCTATTTTCTGTAGATCGAGTGTCCATGTAGAGACTCCCTCAGTGTGATATTGTTTAGTGCAATGGTACATAATATAGTACAGAGATATCATGTTGTAGTGTGGCATAGTGATGTGTAATCTCTCTATCAATATGCGTTAAGTCTCTGGATATGTTCCCAGAAACGAATCCAAAAGGTGCATAACGCGTAGAAAGGAAGAAAGAGAGGAGGACGAAGAGAGACAAAGTAAAAAATTGTGACAGATATATATATATATATATATATATATATATATATATATATATACCGGAGTAAGCACCAAACTGTCCGATGAACGGGAACGTGAAACTCAGAGTAACAGTCTTTTGTTATATTTCTGCTGCCTTTAAATAAAAAAATATATATATATATATATATATAGGCACACACACACGCACACAAACAGACATACCTGACACAGTATAAGTATATATGTGTGTATGTGTGTGTATATATGTATGTGGCGCGCACACACAGATACAGACACAGACACACACACACACACACACACACACACGAACACACATACAAGCACATATGGCCGTGCTGACATGTATATACGCGGAATGATAAGTACTTTACACATTAGTTTCCGCATATGCATATGCGTAGTGTTTTGTTCGATTTACATACTTACCACTTTCCTTCTCTTTATTACTAATAAAAGACGGTTGGCATCGGTTAAAAAACAATGACAACCTCACAATATTACTCATGATATGTAAGTGCTCGTAAGTCTTTTAGTTCTCTCTCTCTCTCTCTCTCTTTCATTGATGTGAAAGATGAAGAGAAATAAGGAAATGAAAGTGTTTCACAAAGAGGGAGAAAATGGTTTGCTGCATCTCCGAACAGAGTCCGAGAATTGTAGAGAGAATCTATGAAAGAAAGAGGGAGAGAAAAATATAGTGTGGGAGAATGAAGAAAAATGCATGAATTTTCTTTCAAACTATTCTTTGGTCTTATAACACACAAAGCAGAAGGTCAAATGCTTTTGAGGATTGTCATCGGGCTAAAGATCAATGTATGCTTCTCTCATGATCAGCTTTATATGATTATGTCCAGAGTAGCAATTTAAAGACGCATTTTATTATGGCACGCAGTTATGCAACTTAAGTCATTTGAATTCTGCTCACGATTCCTTTTCTCCGATCGTAGGACTGACATTAGATTAGTGGTGTATAATATTTTGTATTAATAATACAAAGTAATGCTTACTCATTACTTTGATGAATTGCTTTTCCGGATCTATTTTAAAACGGGGGCCACATTTTTCATTAACGAAACACTTTGAAACTTGGAACACTGGTAGAATGTGTCATATAAAACATCTTTTTCTCTTAGTCTTCTTAAAAAAAAAGAAATCCCTAAGTTATTCCATGTTAAAGTTGTTGTATTTCTGTAATTTCAACCAATCACTGACGTCCATTCAGCCGATATACATTAAGTGCCGACTACATAAACAAACGATTCTGAAACAATTCTATCGGTGATAGGGTTAGGGTTAGGGTTAGGGTAAAACAGCAAATTTAAAAAGAAAAAAGAAAAACGAAGCTATGGAAATTAAATACGCTTTACACCGCTTAATCAGCCAAAGGAGTAAACATAAACAACTGAATACTTGTCAGTGATTGGTTGACATTATCGAAATAAGACAATTTTTTACATGAAATAAATTCGAATACAAAAATATTTTTCTGTTCTATAACACAAAATAGATAAGTATACGAAGTTTGAAAGTCTTTCCGTACCAAAAACACTACGTAAAACATTAATGAAAAATGTGGCCCCCGTTTTAAAAAAGATCCCCTTTTCCTATCCAATCTTTGATTGTAGCACTGAAATTAAGAGTATGAATAGAACTATTTCAGTGCTGGAAATTACCATGACACTCGTGAGTTTTACTTTGCTTATACTGCATATAACACTGCTTTTTGATTTGTTAGTTGCACTGGACCACTGAAAGTTAAGGTACAGTTGGCACTCCGTCGCTTGAGACGTCGAGGGTTCCACTTGATCCGATCAACAGAACAGCCTGCTCGTGAAATTAACGTGCAAGTGGCTGAGCACTCCACAGACACGTGAACCCTTAACGTAGTTCTTGGGGATATTCAGCGTGACACAGTGTGACAAGGCTGACCCTTTGAATTACAGGTACAACAGAAACAGGAAGAACGAGTGAGAGAAAGTTGTGGTGAAAGAGTACAGCAGGGTTCGCCACCATCCCCTGCCGGAGCCTCGTGGAGCTTTAGGTGTTTTCGCTCAATAAACACTCACAATGACCGTCCTGGGAATCGAAACCGCGATCCTATGACCGCGAGTCTGCTGCTAAGGTACAGTATATGGCTAAAAATAGACTACAAGCCTCTATTCCTTTGATTTCCTATTTATTCGCGGTTAGATTAAACGCTTGACATCTCTCATTTTCAGGGTCTTTATATTGCAACATCTTTTATCTTTTACTCGTTTCAGTCATTGGGCTGCGACCATGCTGGGACACCGCTTTGAAGGCTTTTAGTCGAATAAATCGACCTCAGTATCTTTTTTTTATTTTTAAGTCTGGTACTTATTCTATCGGAACCCGTTTACCGAAGCACTAAGTCACAGGGAAACAAACTGCCTAACAAAGTGAAACTCACTCTTTAAGTACCAGTTTTACTGCGCATGCGCACTCGAGGGGCTTCAGGTGGTGAAGTCCCATGCGCATGTGCAGAATAGTATTTCCTCAATGGCGGCTATAATTTCGCGCCACGGATCTATTTTAAAACGGGGGCCACATTTTTCATTAATGTTTTACGTAGTGTTTTTGGTACGGAAAGACTTTCAAACTTCGTATACTTATCTATTTTGTGTTATAGAACAGAAAAATATTTTTGTATTCGAATTTATTTCATGTAAAAAATTGTCTTATTTCGATAATTTCAACCAATCACTGACAAGTATTCAGTTGTTTACATTTACTCCTTTGGCTGATTAAGCGGTGTAAAGCGTATTTAATCTCCATACCTTCGTTTTATTTGCTTTTTTCATTTTAAATTTGCTTTAACCCTAACCCTAACCCTACGGTTAGGATTAGGGTTAGGGTTAATTGTTTCAGAATCGTTTGTTTATGTAGTCGGCACTTAATGTATATCGGCTGAATGGACGTCAGTGATTAGTTGAAATTACAGAAATACGACAACTTTAACATGGAATAACTTAGGGATTTCTTTTTTTTTTTTAAGAAGACTAAGAGAAAAAGATGTTTTATATGACACATTCTACCAGTGTTCCAAGTTTCAAAGTGTTTCGTTAATGAAAAATGTGGCCCCCGTTTTAAAAAAGATCCCGCGCCACTACAAAGCTATAGTATTGATTACCCTTTCTTCCGACAATGGACTCTAAACCGCTAAAACATATCACACACACGCACACACACACACACACACACACACACACACACACACACACACACACGATACACTTCGGCACAATTTCCGTCTACCAAATTCATTCATACAGCATTAATCGGCTCCGGGCTATAATAGAAGACGTTACTCTATACTTGAAGGTGCTTATTGCTGCGCAGTGAGACTAAGCTAGAAAGTAATTAGTTGCAAAGCGAGCTTCTTAACCACGCAGTCATGCCTGTGCCAGCGAAAATGTTGAATTAAAAACTGTAGTAACGCCTGCGCATGCGTAGTCTTACGCATGCGTAGAATAAAACAAGCAAGCGTTTCCCGCTCAATTCATTTTCTTTCTCGCTGGCCAGCGATTGAGCATGGACGTATGTTTAAAAGCTGTCTCTACATCTTTCGGTCTTATACTCGACAGCTAGTTATTCTCACCTCTAAAGATGTATAACGAAAGATATGTATGTTTTACCAAGTAAATAAATGTTGTTTAAGTTGTTTAGTCTGGAGTTCAGCGTTCCGTCTATTTCTTTAATTTTATAGTAGAAAGTCAGGTATACAATCTAAAGATGTATAACCCACTTTCTACTAAAAAACTATGGTATGTTGAATTAAAAGCATTATGGCAGTTAAGTCACGTGTCTATCAAACACAAGTACCTCTGTAAAGATATATTGACAGATTACTTATTAGGATAGATATAGGAATGTTACAGAGAATTGAAAAACTAGGGCTTGTAGATATTCTGAAGGTTTTTACAAACATTTCGACATATTTTATACATATTTTCTGATATGTACCTGATTCTTGTTTTAAAAAACAGGAAACTCTTGATGTATTTCTCAAATCATGAACAACAACAACAACAACAAGAATTTCTCGAAGCTGCGATGGCTCGAATATATGCATAAAAATACGGAGAAACTTTGAACAGGGGCTTACAAAAATGTTTGAACTGGAACAGACAAGTTATACAGGGATGGGTAAGGGTGAAGACGTTATCCAATATATAATAATTTTTAAAAATTATTCAGACAAATATTTACTTGGAATAAATGAAGAAAGAGTACGATAAAACACTATAATTAAAAAAAAAAAAGATCTCTTTATTAAAATAAACTTCCACTCTTGCATTGATCAGTGCATCCCACGTTTCCGGTCTTGTTCATACCTACTTCCTTCCAGTATTGTTCAAAGCTGCAGGTTTCCGGTTTTCTCGTGTGCCAGTCCACATCCTCTGAATCCTTGACTTATGATACCAATGTCTATCCGAAATTTATACTAATATTCTGTCCTTTTTATGCTGTTTAAAAT
Source organism: Octopus bimaculoides (assembly GCF_046866305.1). NCBI lineage: Eukaryota > Metazoa > Mollusca > Cephalopoda > Octopoda > Octopodidae > Octopus > Octopus bimaculoides. Next base: position 20,039,485 of record NC_142932.1, on the reverse strand, counting down.
GAGATACAGTTTCTTTTTCGTCCCGTAATACATCTGTATATTCTTTGTGTTTATTGTGTAAGTACCTTATAAAAGCTTTTTTTTTTATCTTACGATAGAATTGTGAATTTCATTTCTTTCGTAGAGGAAGCTGGCTCTTCTTTACAGGATATGGGCTTCTTTCCACTACAATTAGTACTTCCTTCACAGAGAAAGAGAATCTCCTTGTCACAGGAGGTGTACTAACTTCTCGTATATTTTGATAGCTTTATATTGTTGTCGGGTCCTTTTATTTTTCTTTAAAGAAAACTTTTAAGCTGGTCTTGTCGTTTGGCTGTCTATGTTGGATGCTAAGTTTTAAATTCTTCCTCTTGGTACCTTCTGGTATTGTTTTCGGGTCTTGCGGGGTCACGAGGATTTATAAGTTCATGATGGTCTTACTCGACCACTTACTCGTATAGTGCCACAAAGGTGGCTCCTCACCCGAGGGCGACATCATTGCTAATGTCCCCTTGACGATAACACTTATGTTCAGTCTTCCCAAACATTACGAGACGAGCTTATGGCAGGTGTGTCAGATACAGTTTGAGCTTGCCTTTCGCCCTCTCCTCTATTTTAAAGATGACTCTTATGGTGTCATATATCTTCCTTTTCCCATACCCTACTGGGTCACATGTGGAGGCGCAATGGCCCAGTGGTTAGGGCAGCGGACTCGCGGTTTCGATTCCCAGACCGGGCGTTGTGAGTGTTTATTGAGCGAAAACACCTAAAGCTCCACGAGGCTCCGGCAGGGGATGGTGGCGAACCCTGCTGTACTCTTTCACCACAACTTTCTCTCCCTCTTACTTCCTGTTTCTGTTGTGCTTGTAATTCAAAGGGCCAGCCTTGTCACACTGTCATGCTGAATATCCCCGAGAACTACGTTAAGGGTACACGTGTCTGTGGAGTTCTCAGCCACTTGCACGTTAATTTCATGAGCAGGCTGTTCCGTTGATCGGATCAACTGGAACCTTCGACGTCGTAAGCGACGAAGTGCCAATACAACTGGGTCACAGTATAGTCAACACTGAGAGAAACACGATATATCTTATGATGTTTAGTTTGCTTGTAGTTCTGAACTCGATTCCACGAATGGGCTTAGCGTACAGAATGGGAAACTGATCCAGCGCATTGCCTTCCCCCAAATGATCTTGAAATTATGTAGGACATATTTTGGATCTTTTTAGTTTGGCTCAGATTTAAAAATTTTATTTTATTTTTGTTTTTATAACAGTTTGAAACTTCGTATACTGGTGTAATTTCTCACGCTGAACACGGTTTACTCTCAACATTTTGGAGAAAATTTCGTATTTTAGAAGTTATTTCGTGTTAAAGTTGTCGTATTTGAGTAATTTTAACCAGTCAACGACGTGTATTCAGCTGAAGTAGTAGAGATGACCCGAAAGTTGTTGCTCTTCGATTACTATCGCAAACAGCAATAGGTTTCTTTGGCTGAATACACGTCGTTGATTGGCTAAAATTACCCAAATACGACATCTTTAACACGAAATAACTTCTAAAATACGAAATTTTGTCAAAAACGTTTAAAGTAAGTCCTATTCAGCTGGAGAAATCACACCAGTATACGAAGTTTTAAACTGTTTAGTTTTAAAAAATAAATTAAAAAATCTGTGAGCCAAACTGAAGAGATTCCATATTTTTATACTTTAGTCAGGAAAAAAGGACTACACGCGAGACTTTTGCAAACGTTTCGAGGATGGTGAAATAGATGGAGTTTATGTTTAACTTGTGTAGAAAAAAAAGTGTGTGTGGTGGTGGAGGTGGAGGGGGGAACAGGCTCAGGAAAAGGAATTCCAGGGACGACATTCTGGAAAGTAAAGATCCGGCGCAATGATTAGTGGTGTGCTGGAGTAATGAGATACAGTAGTTGTGGTGGATGGGGAGTGACTGGTGTGCTAATTGGGGTTGGATAGATGTTATGGAACTAGCTAGTCCCAAGGGATATAAGCTGTTGTATAAAACAGGCAGGGCGAGGAGACATTCGTGATCTTGAGATTAAACTGTGTTGGTAAGCTCTTGATAATCAGCTGGATATATATATATATATATATATATATATATATATATATATATATATATATATATATATATATATGTATGTATGTATATAATTTCAAATTAATAATAAAAGGGTAAAATTAATTAATCAAATTAATTAATTAACCAATCAGTTAATTAATAATTTTACCAAGTAGCTCGGTACGTTAAAATAACCTTTATAGGTAAAGTTTATACAAATATTCTATAATTATAAACATAATTATAATTAGGGATCAGCTAATTGTTTCACCAAATACCGAATTTAGAAATAGGAGTTAAAAATTCCTTTTCTACTACTATAAGAATCTCCACGACGGTAACACACTTTTTTACGTAGGCAAAGAGAAAAACAATGAATCAACACGATTGTATATTTATACATACATATATGTATATATATATATATATATATATATATATATATATATATATATATATATATATATATATATATATATATATATATATGTGTGTGTGTGTGTGTGTGTACTCGAAATGCGGAGTGGATGGAACAGGGACAACTGAAGAAGGGAAATATTCTTTATGTTGCATGTCTCGTTTCTCTGTTTGTTTTTTTCGTTGTTGGAAAAAAATGTTCGTTTTCTGTCTTCGTCTTTATGTTTTTTGTTTCTCATTGTGTTTAACGTTTTTTGTGATGTCCTGTACCCATATATACATGTGTGTGTGTGTATATATATATATATATATATATATTGGATACTGTCTTGAATATTTTTGAGTGTAGCATCAGCAGCATCAGCTGCATCTTAGATGTGAAAGCAACACTTCATTGTGAGTCTCACTTGAGTTATGTAGGGAGTTCACAATTGTCAGAGCCGAAAAGTTTTTCCGTCCTCAAGGAAAGAACTTTGGGTCATCTGGAAAGTTTCGCAGAAATTGTGAAGTCTAGAAGTTAAAGCTATTTTGAGGCTTTTAACTGCGATTTGTCCATGTGGTGGTGAGGGACTATATAGTTTAGTTGTTATGTATAATGAAGTGAATGTATTCGCATTGCTGAAAGAGACTTGATTATTTTCTTTCCATTCAAAGATATTTTTTAATATCTCTTTGGTTGCAGTGCACACTTCGTGTGTGATGTTTGAGTTTCATGTGTGTGACGTCAGTGCGCGGGAGATTCAGGAATCATGAAGCGGAACATTATCTAGAGAATATTATGCGTTGTAGGAAGTGGTTGAAAGCAGATCATTTCTGTAGGAAGTAGCAGAAAGATCATTTCTGTAGGAAGTGGTAGAAATCAGAGGAAGAGTGTGGGAGACATAATCAACCTTTTTAGTTTATTGATATAACTAAGGTGTACATCCGAGAGTGTCCTACCAACACACGCTATGATAGTGTTAACAGACAGGAAACCCAGCAGTGGGTGGCTTAGTTTTGGAAGTTATCATACGAGACACGGTTAACATATACTACGACATTGTTTTAACTGAAGAATTTAAGAGTACGAGACCATACTGTGTGACGTAAGTGCTTTGTAGATCGAACTTTACGTAAATAGTACTGGAAGTCGTGGAGGAGGAATACACACTCAGTTTTGGAGATGATTGTTAACTGCAGTTTTCATAATTTTTGAGATGTCGAAAGTGAAAGAGATGAGTCAGAAGTCGGCAATATCAGAAACGTTGCCTTTCTTGGGATATGATACAGGATAGCATGTTTCTTAATAATGGGACAGAAGCCTTTAGAGAGAAACTGAAGAATTTAGCAAGGACAATGACAGTTTGAGGTTAATGGAAATAATATTGGTGGCCTCGTTTCATGTTAACATGAAACAATTGGACAACACGCAGGCACAACATTTAATGTGTGTGTGTGTGTATGTGTGTGTGTGTGTGTGTGTGCGTGAGAGAGAGAGAGAGAGAGAGAGAGAGCTGTAGAATATGGAAGTTTTTGATGACGTTTGAGGAATTAATGTATTTTGGAGTTTGACGCAAAACGTAGCAAAAGCGGAAGATTTCTCTGCAGAAGTATTGCTTACTGCGCCGTCATTGTTGAAGAGTAGTGGGTAGAAGGATTCCACAAAGTTAGAGGGAATCCTCTCAGCAAAGGATCATTTCGGGAAATTGGGAGTGTTTACAAGATGCAGTAGTGTAGCTAAGCGGGCGGTCCGCGCCAGGCGACACTTTTACGAAGGCGTAGTGACAGAATAGGTAAAAGTCTTTGTCACTGATTTTTATTTTTTTGTTTTATTTAGTTTGGAAGGAAGGAAGGAAGGCAATACACATGACCTTTCGTAGGGCATCTGAGATTGGGAGAAGAAAGGAGGAAGATATCATCTAAACGGAAACCTGACCCGAATGCTTGCAACAGATTAACTTTCATTAAAGGTATCAAAGATACCAGGTGGGAGTGCTAAACCAGGCGACGGGTGTTAAACTGGGTGGAATTTGAACTCAAAACTTAAAGTTGGAACAAATGCCGCAAGTCATTCTACCTGATGTCTTTACAGTTTAGCTAAAACACCTATTTGGATAGATACATATTTTTATCGACCCCCGAAATGATGTAAGTAAAATTGACGTTGGCGAAATTTGAACTAGGAGCGAAGAGATTTATAATACATACGACCATGATGATAGAAAGGTGAACGGCAGGAAGAGTGGAATCGTGAAATCTGTGTATGTACAAACACAGATGGGCTAAAGATAAAGGTAATAAATCTGTGTTTCATAGAGTAATAGGATGTGTGGGTTGTGTTCTTGTTAAATATGATGAGTTGGGTTATAATTGATCTGAATTTTACTCAAGCTGCTGTTCAGGAAGGAGAATTGTCCAGAGGATCAAGCACGGTTAAAGTTTACTTTAATATCCGGCCACAAAAAAAAAAAGAAGGCGTAGGAGCGGCTGTGTGGTAAGTAGCTTGCTTACCAACCACATGGTCCCGGGTTCAGTCCCACTGCGTGGCATCTTGGGCAAGTGTCTTCTACTATAGCCTCGGGCCGACCAAAGCCTTGTGAGTGGATTTGGTAGACGGAAACTGAAAGAAGCCCGTCGTATATATGTATATATATATATATATATATATATATATATATATATATATATATATATATATATATATATATATATATATATATATATATATATATATATGTGTGTGTGTGTGTGTGTGTGTGTGTATGTGTTTGTGTGTCTATGTTTGTCCCCCCCCAACATCGCTTGACAACCTATGCTGGTGTGTTTATGTCCCCCGTAAACTAGCGGTTCGGCAATAGAGACCGATAGAATAAGTACTAGGCTTCTAAAGAATAAGTCCTGGGGTCGATTTGCTCGATTAAAGGCGGTGCTCCAGCATGGCCACAATCAAATGACTGAAACAAGTAAAAGAGTAAGCAAATAAACAGTGTAATAGGTTGTAGTAACGCCTGCGCATGCGTAGTCTTACGCATGCGTAGAATTAAACAAGCAAGCGTTTCCCGCTCAATTCATTCTCTTTCTCGCTGGCCAGCGATTGAGCATGGACGTGTATTAAAGCTGTCTCTACATCTTTCGGACTTACACAAGACAGCTCGCTCACAACTACAGAACAACGTCCCAACAATTATGCTCATACACACAGAAGCTGTAACAACAAGAACTAAAGATGTGTTTATATGTTTACCACCTGAATAAATGTTGTTTAAGTTGTTTAGTCTGGAGTTCAGCGTTCCGTTTATATTCTATAATTTTATAGTAGAAAGTCAGGTATACAATCTAAAGATGTATAACCCACTTTCTACTGAAGTGGTGACCCCGGACGTGATTCGAACACGCATCCCGCTGAGCTGCAATAATCCACTTTCTACTAAAGTGGTGACCCCGACGAAGAAAAAACGCAGCATGGACTCTGGACTACCAACTTATAACTGGTGAACCTCGACTAAAGAACAAATACGGCCATGGAGACTGAACTACGGATTACCAACATCTCCAACCATAGTCAACACGACTCAACAAGAGCGGTTTTTATTCTCGCCTCTGTTAGAGTGGATTTTTTTCCACTCACGAAAAACAGACAAGAATTACAGCCTGCTTTTTATGTTCTTATATGTCGCATTCACACTCACATTACACATACATCTTTTATGTCACACAATAACTCTTGTTATTCATTTCGCACGGTCGTTTTTTTCATCTTGGGTTAAGAAAATTTTTCTTCGAGGTTTTCGCTAATGGACGTACAGAGATTTGTCTGTCGATCGTTCTGTAAAAGCGTACCTCTTCAAACACTCATCACCAAACAGTCTTTTCGCCACCAGCGTCGTGCGCCAACCAAAATTACCACCGTGACGACAATAATTACTACTACCTACTACAATCTTTCCCCCCGACGTCGCCAAGTTTCAACAGATCATTACCACTGTCAGCATCATTACCACCACACATACAGAACACAGCTATAGCAGTTCCTGCGCCGACGTCTTCATCAATGTACTCTATCTCGGTGTTTTGGGATTTTTCGCAGTCTATACTACAGACACTTTCACTTGTTCTGTGTTTTTTCTCACACACACACTTGTGCACTCATACATTTTCTTTCCTTTCAGGGAAAACAAACACTCAGACTTTTACATCGCGTGATTCCAGTTTCCTGGACAGTTGTCATCACGGTTGTTTTGTCATTGTCATTTCATTTATACATTGCATGTTCTGTGTTTTTTCTCACACACACACTTGTGCACTCATACATTTCCTTTCCTTTCAGGGAAAACAAACACTCAGACTTTTACATCGCGTGATTCCAGTTTCCTGGACAGTTGTCATCACGGTTGTTTTGTCATTGTCATTTCATTTATACGTTGCATGCATGTATTTCACAAGTGTACATTTCATTTCTTTGAATTTTCTTTGTGTGTGTTTGTACCACATCTTGTGGGTGGTTTTTCAGTGGCCATCCTGCCTCAGGCGTTCTAACAGATTTCATTTATCGTGCGTTTCCGCACTGGCAAGGGAGCTCTGTAGTAACGCCTGCGCATGCGTAGTCTTACGCATGCGTAGAATTAAACAAGCAAGCGTTTCCCGCTCAATTCATTCTCTTTCTCGCTGGCCAGCGATTGAGCATGGACGTGTATTAAAGCTGTCTCTACATCTTTCGGACTTACACAAGACAGCTCGCTCACAACTACAGAACAACGTCCCAACAACTATGCTCATACACACAGAAGCTGTAACAACAAGAACTAAAGATGTGTTTATATGTTTACCACCTGAATAAATGTTGTTTAAGTTGTTTAGTCTGGAGTTCAGCGTTGCGTTTATATTCTATAATTTTATAGTAGAAAGTCAGGTATACAATCTAAAGATGTATAACCCACTTTCTACTAAAAGGTATTAAACGAATATGAAAACAAAAGTTAGCGTCAACGAACCGATTATAAAGAAATTTATGGAGAAAAAGTTTTTCCGACGGGGTGGGGGGAAAAGACTTTTTTCCTTTCCCCATTAGGCTTGTTAACTTGCTTATTGGTGACCGAGAAAACTTGTAGTAATTAACCGAAAATATTAAACAAACAAGGAAGGTATCAAATGGTCGTGAGATGTGCTAACAACAAACTGCTAAATCGCTCTTAACTTTTTTTCCTCAGTCAAACCATATTCAACACCGTATTTATGAAATTTGTTTCTCTCACCATGATACGTGGGATCTTTTTTTAAAACATTTTCTATTACTCAAACGAAAAATAAAATAAATCTAAAAATTTTACTTTTAAACTTTTTTCCATTACACACAAACAAAAAAATAATTTATGAAGTTCTTTCTCTCCAAAAGTCCTCTCCTCACTCCTTCGGAAAAAAATTCCCTGCAAATTTCTTTATAATCGGTTCGTTGGCGCAAATTGTTGTTCTCATCTTCGTCCAATATACATCTTTTAGACCAGCACGATTTATAAATAAATATTTGATCTCAATTCGTCACAATACAAAGTAAAGTTTTCATCAAAATCACTCTAAAAAAACAGGAGATATTGGTTAATGTAGTCCGAGATACATTACAACTGAATTACAAAAAAATAATAAAACGAGATTGTAATAGCTAAAACAAAGACGATTTGAGTTTCTAAGGCCATAATACGTACACCTATTTTGGTCATTATTAGTCTTTTGGCAGAATTCTAGAAAACAAGACGATGTAGATAGATAGATAGATAGATAGAATGACAGATAGATAGACCGACAGATAGATAGATAGATTGACAGATAGATAGATAGACAGACAGATAGATAGATAGATAGAGAGAGACAGATAGACTGATAGATAGATAGACAGAGAGAGTGGTGGTAAACGAAGAAGGAATGGCGATGAAAATGAGATAGTGTGAGAGAGAAGCGAAATAAGAGCCAGATAGAGAACGGGTGAAATTGTGAGAGGAGGAAAGAAAAAGAAAGATACGGGTAGAGAAAGAAAATAATTTGGACAAAGAATAGTAATGAGAAAAGAAGATGAAGAAGAACGAGGTAAATAGAATAAAAAAAGGAAGGAGTGGCTGTGTGGTAAGTAGCTTGCTTACCAACCACATGGTTCCGGGTTCAGTCCCACTGCGTGGCACCTTGGGCAAGTGTCTTCTACTATAGCCTCGAGCCGACCAAAGCCTTGTGAGTGGATTTGGTAGGCGGAAACTGAAAGAAGCCTGTCGTATATATGTATATGTATATATATATGTATGTGTGTTTGTGTGTCTGTGTTTGTTCCCCTCAACATCGCTTGACAACCGATGCTGGTGTGTTTACGTCCCCGTAACTTAGCGGTTCGGCAAAAGAGACCGATAGAATAAGTACTAGGCTTACAAAGAATAAGTCTTGGGGGTCGATTTTCTCGACTAAAAGCGGTGCTCCAGCATGGCCGCAGTAAAATGACTGAAACAAGTAAAAGAGTAATAGACTGAGAAGGTAAGAAAGATAAAGTGAGGAAGAGGGATTCATACTACTTGAAGAAGGATAAATAATGAGAGCGAAAGACAGAGAAAAAAGGCAAGAGAGCGTGAGAAAGAGAATCGGTATAATATGAAAAAAGAGAGAAAACAGAATGGATGAATGAACTGAGATTATCTGAGAAGTTATGCGTAAGTGTCAAGAAGTTTCTTTGTGTAGATTGAAAAAACAAGGAGGAGGAGGAGTCAAGATGAAAAAAGTAAAAGCTAGCAAGTGAGTAAGTAGTTGATAATATGAAAGAGAATGAGAAAGAAGAGAAGAGAAATAGTCGGGTAAAAAAAAAGTTCACAGAGAAAAACGAAGTTTCGATGGAGATATAAGGAAAGAGAGAAAGAGTCACAGTGGGAGGCAGGGTAATAGTATGAGAAGAGGTGGGAGGAAACAGGGCGAGAACAAGTAAGATATAGTGGAATTGGTAGTGGTGTGAGTGAGAAAAAGAGTAATATAGAGAAAAGGAGAGAGAGAGAGAGAGAGAATAGTAGCATTAAGAGTAAAAGTAAATAAGTAGAGATTGTATCAGTGGGAGGGGATGAGAAAGACTAGGTAAGACAGAGCGAGTGAGAGAGAAAAACAGTTAAATAGAAAGAGTAGATGAAAGAATGAATGATTGAGAGAAAGAAGTACGTTCGGAGAAACAAGGTGAAAGTATCGCGATAGAATACGAAAAACTGAGAGAGAGAGGAGCGCTCGCCGAAGAAGATATGAGAAAGAGACGTTTGGGAGTAAGAGAGAATTGTGATAGGATAAGAAAAACAGAGAGAAGAGATAGAGAGCGCGCGTTGACAGACACAGTGTGAGAGAAAGAGACGCAGTGGGAGTAAAGTAAAGATGCGCAAGAAAACATAGAGAGAGAGAGGGGGACCGCGTCGCAGGAGAAAGTATGAGAGTGGCAACAGAAGAAAAGGGAAAACAAACAGAGAGAGAGGGAAATAGATAGATAGATAGATAGAGTTTAATGAGCGTTGAGGAAAGAGAAGGTATGAGAGTGATAAAGTTGGTAGCGGTGTCAGTTGTACGAAGTAACTGACATATAGGTAGTTACACATATACTAATACGCACAAACACGCCATGAGGTATACACACTCACTCATACATATAAACAACACAATATGTTGATGCATAATAACTAACGTGCATCACTCATACGGTATATATAATATATATATAGATAGATAGAAGCACACAAACATACTGTAAAAAATACTAATGAAGCACATATAAAGGTACACGGAGACTAGTTTAAGTAGCATACACCAGTATTACAGATAGAGGCAAAGAAATACCAACAGAAAATCACAACTGTGATAGAAAGCCACGCATAAAAACAATATAGTCATAGACACGCGCGTGTCATACACGTAGAAAGGCTCCCGTACATACATACATACATAGTACACACGCACACTAACAAGATAAGACATTCACGTAAAACACATAGGAAAGCGCGCGCGCACACACATATATGAACAAACATTCACGTGAAACAGAAAGCCGCTCGTATATATATATATATATATATATATATACACCAGTAACATACACATAGTCATATTATAACTTCGAGCTCTTTCAACAAAGACTATACTTAATCGCAGTACACAACACGTTATTATTATTAGTCCATAGTTTAAAGTGAATCTAGGAGATAGCGTTAACTAATTGCTTGGCTGGCTGGCTGGCTGCCTGCCTGCCTGTCCTCTAAAACCTGTACACAGAAACGTTCAGCTCTCACCAGGTTTACTTACTGCTTTCGCCTGCTTTTTGGTGCAGGAAATGACTAACAGACAAGTCGAGTTACTAGTGAAGCTTGTAGACTTTTGGCAAGACCCCCAGTAAACAATCCATACTATTCTAGTTCCATAAGCAAAGTGCTATGGACACGGAAAACCATTGTCTCAAGACTGGCTATCTCTTGAAGCAGGTAAGCCTTGTCTTTATTTTTTTTTTTTTCATTTTACGCACAGATAAGTACATTCACCATGTATTAGTGTGTGATATATATATATATATATATATATGCATATGTATATTCTCTCTCGCCCATTAAAAACAACATATAAACATTGCTTGCCAGCTCATGGTTAAAATACAAAAATTGTTCAAAGTATAATTATGATAGTAATTGATGCCTAATGAATTACAGAATAATTTCAGTATTCAACAATTGGTAATTTCGTTACATAAGCATTTTACTTCGCCCGCCCAATTAATTGTAAACGCATTCTTGTCTCTTTTATTGGGAGTTTATATATATATGTATATGTATGTATGTATATATATATATATATGTATTTATATATATATATGTATTTATATATATATATGTATATATATATATATATGTATATATATATATATATGTATATATATATATATATGTATATATATATATATATGTATATATATATATATATATGTATATGTATATATATATGTATATATATGTATATATATATGTATGTATGGATATGTATGTATGTATATGTATGTATATATATATGTATGTATGTATATATATATATATCCGTACCGCGGTTTCTGGGTATATTTCCCACTAATTTATACATTTGTATATAATAGAAAAGTTGAACTTGGTAGTGGAAAGAAAGCGCACACGAAAGTCTAACATTGCCAGATTCCCAGACGGCATCCAAAATTTGAATGGGACTATAATAGAAGACACCGCTGGCATCTCAATTTATCTTCCTATTCTTCTTACAGAATATAATAGTCTGTGACATCAGGGATATAAGACATTGTTACTGATGTGACATACACAAAGCCACCGATCCTGATCGTAGTGATATAATGATGTTAATGGTTTTTAATAGAGGCACAATACCTGCAATTATTTGATACCATCGACCCTAATACTTGCTTGGTACTTTATTTTATAGTAATGATATTAAGAATAATTATATACAAAAGGATAGCGGTTGACAAAGTCGTTAAAGTCTGAAATAAATGCAAAATAAACTATAAAACTGTTTACTTTTCAGTTTCAAATCCCACCGTGGCCAATTTTGTTCTAGATTCTTTCGGGGGTGGGGGTCTGCGACATAAAGTACCAGACAAACTTGTAACTAGATCCCCCCTCAAAATTCCAGACCTTGTGGTTCGTATTTGAATCACTTGTTTTATATATATATATATATATATATATATATATACACTGGAATTCTGTTTTTTGCTTAGCGTTGTATTTTGAAATATATTGACATTGGTCGGAGTATGTGTATGTATGTATGTATTTATGTACACATTCACACACTCATATACATTCATACATGTATTTTGTGTGTGTGTACATATATATGTATGTATAAAGACACACGCACACGTATGTATATATATATATATATATATATATATATACACACGTATGTATATATATATATATATACACACACGTATGTATATATATATATATATACACACGTATGTATATATATATATATACACACGTATGTATATATATATATATACACACGTATGTATATATATATATACACACACGTATGTATATATATATATATATATACACACGTATGTATATATACACATACACACATGTATGTCTATATTTACACAAACATACACGTATGTCTATATACACACACTCACATGTATGTATATATATATATGTATATATATCTACACACACACACATGTATGTATATATATATATATATATATATATATATATATATTGAGAGAGAGAGAGAGGCATACCTACTCCAGTTGTTTCCTCATAACTTTTGGAAAAATGGACGTATTTTAATGAAATTTTTTTTGAAAAGTTATGAAACAAAGTCAGTAATGGTGTGCACACTTATGTAGGTAATTTATTTGTAAATTCGGTTGTTCAGAATGTCGTTCCTATGAGGTCTTTTTTGTTCCGGGGTTGTTGTTCATGGACAGATTCAACAATTTTACCTGTGTGTGTAAAAGTAGAAAGAAATACACACACACACACACTACGTACGTGTGTGTGTTGCCGTCATCATTTAACGTCTATTTTCCATGCTGACATGGGTTCGTGTGTGTGTTTGTGATTTTATTTTTGTTTATTTCTCCTCACTCTTCTTCATCATTGTTTTCGTGAGAGAATAGCATTGATTAACAATGAATAACATGCCTACAACATGCATATACTGTCACCACCAGAATCAAAAGTTGGATTCAAGATAAATAATTCACGATGGTATACAGTTCTTAATAACGCAGAAACCCTCAGTGTTTGTGTGTGTGTGTGAGTGAGAATATATATATATATATATATATATATATATATATAATGGAGCTAACTACAGTTTAGTGCTTCCTCCTTTCGATTTTGTTTCCTCATAACTTCCTGAAAAATGCGCAGTCAAGTCGTGCGGAACGAAGAATGATCTGAAATTAATAATAAAAAAAAACTAATAAAATTACTTTTTCTTCAAATTTTATCAACGTAATTGTAACCTACACCCTCCAAAACGTATCATTGCAAAATTTCATTTAAAGAAAAAAGAAACAAACATTTTTTTCATTAAGTAACGTGTAAACAAAGTCAGGTAGGCAGGGGCACTACACTAGATATTCCTCCTTCACTTTCCACCATCTATCTATCTATCTGTTCTATCTATCTACCTACATATCTATCTATCTATCCATCTGTATGTTACACACGTGTGTATTTGTAATATATGTGTGTATAGATGTAACAGGTAACATGCATTTTAAACACTACATGTTTCCTTGCTGATGATCTTTATACTCCCATGACATATCGGTTATTTAATAAAACACGTAGAAAGAAACTAGTGTTAAAAGGTAAAATATATAAATAACATAGATCTTCACTTTTTAAATAAACATGCACAGTGCTTCATCACCACATACAGTGACCGTCACTTTGTATTTTTGTTTTTCAAAATATATTAATACAGTAAAATTCTTAACAGTTTTCAGCCAGTCGAACCAACATTATCTTGGGTTATAAATTTCAGATATCACGTAGCCACGCACATAGTTAGTTTTACTGTTGGTTATTGCCTCGTTTGTTGTTGATGTAATTTGTGTGGCTTTGTGCCAAAGTTAAAACTTATCAGCGTTATATGTATGTTTATAGGCACACAAATGTCTGTCTGTCTGTATGTATGTATAGATGGATGGATGGTTCAACTCCCGGCCCTCTCTCTGCTGCGTTGGTTTTCATATTCGTTTTTTACACATGGTTTTATACCTATCACCGGGAGTTAAAACTATATATATACATACATACATACATACATACATACATATATATATATATATATATATATATATATATATATATATATTCTACTGTATGTGTGCACCTGTGGACAAACCAATATTAACATAGTATTGCTAGGTGCTTGAGTGTGTCAAAGATATCTGTCAGGCGTATACATGTTGACAAACCTATATTCACGTACATGTTGATTGCATGATGGTCTTCGTGTATGTCTACACATGTAAGCAAATCTATGTTCGCATTTATTGTACTGTGTGTGTATATACGTATACACATGCTGAGAAACATACACACATACATGTTGCTGTGTGTATATGTGAGACGTTACACAGGTACGTAGACAAACCCTGTATTCGCAAGTCTGTTGTGTGTCTCAGATCGCACATAGAAACACATGCTACATGTGTACCTGTGCACGCTCGCACATATTCACACACGCTTTCTATCATGTACGTACTCACGTCTGTGGTATACATGTTGCTGTGTTTATATCTTAGATCACACGTAGAAACAAATATATGATGGGTACTACTAAAGCAGCGCGGACCCGAACGCGCAGTCGCGCGTCCGCGCTAGCTAGTCTTGAGTGGTCGATCCTAACCCTAACCCTGTCCCTAACCCTATCCCTATATGATGTATGTCTATACACACAAACACACACGTCTTTCTCTGTACACATGTAGACCGACAAGCCTATATTTACATGTTGCCGTGTGTATTTGAGAGATGATACATAGAAACATTCTTTACTCTTTTTTTCTCCGCCTCTTCAGATAGACTTTTTCCTTAGTCTGACGTTCTGTACAATTTAGTAAGTATTTAGTATTTAACTGTTACATAAGTACCACACGCAATTTTCTGTTTTGTCTTCAAGGACTCAAAGACTCGCTATTGTTGATGCTAACCTGCTCCCGAGGTCATGCGATAAATATAAATTGCCTTAACTACACGGTTGTCTATTAAGTTCTCATCTATTGAAGTGGAATGTGTGACTTTTTTTTTTTTTTAGCGGTCAGCGCTGAAATACTTCAGCCTTAGCTTATATATCGACGGTTTTTTTTTTTTTTTTTGTCTTGGGTAGATATACAGGAACTTTCGGAACCTGAAATTGATATTCCGACATCCACTCACAGAGTGCTCCAGATCAGCCTTGTATTTTGGATTATGCTCTCTAGTATATCTATCTGGGAGATCCGACTGCAAAGACCAAGTAGTTTCTCACTAAGGTGTTCGAGACACTCTTGGCTGTCTTAAATAGTAGTTAGTAGCATCGTGACGTTTCCTCTGGCGCTTATATTTTTCTCTGTTGGACTAAAACAGGGATGTTATACAACTTTGTCATACGATGAAGATAGGGTGCTGAGATCAAGGAAAGCCATTGATATAGAGGATCCTTTTGATAGCTTGCAATGGTGTGTTTATGATCATATTTTGACTGTACTAGATATATAAGTGAGTCAAGTACGTCCTAAGATCCTGCCATCTCCAGTAGTAGTACGTTTTTGTTACAATCATGATGAAGCATCCAATTTGACAAATCTTTCTTTAAAAAGACAATTTTTTTCTTCTGGCTTTATCTTTCAATTGATGTCACAAACTCTGTCGAAAAACTTGACCTTAAAAACCAGGTCAGACTTTAGATCTGACACTAATTTTTTTACTTTTTTTTTTGTTTTTGTAAGAAGCACTACTACTGGTTAATAGTCCAAAATTTTTAACGAAGCCCTGTCCATCTTTTCCCCATGTTTTAACTTCCTTTACTGTCCTTCATTTCAATCTTTTTTCTAACTATCCAGTAGAACAGAAGCCAAATCTTCTCCAAAGCCCATCTTATTTTCATAGAAAAGGTCACTTTGAATAATGTGGTTGTGGGGGCACTGTGCCTAAGAAAAAGTCAAGATTGTCATTGCCAAACAACAACTTTCCCCACCTCTCCCCGCCACAATTCTACCTCTGTTCACTCTCTCTCTATTTGCTCTAGCTCTTACCAGACGATTCATTTTACAGTTTAGTAGAAACCTAATCCAACCCGATTTAGTAAGTTTATTAAAAAATTGTTGAAACACTTGCTCACACCACACACTTATATACATAGACACACATACTATGTTGGTGAATAGTCCCAGTAGCTCTGTATGTAAAGATCTACTGTCTAACATATTAAACAATATTTGACATATGGCAAGAATAATATCTGAGATGGAGTTTTTTTTTTTTTTTTTTGAAATCTTAAAAATTTCATAAATTGGAATATGAGTATTAATAAGAAATGAAATTGGCAACTGAAAGAAATCCCATAGGTAATTAAGTTTTCATTCTATTAATTAGTCAGATATGGTTGTGATGTTAAGCAGTTCGCTTTCCTAACTATATGGTTTTGGGTTCAGTCCCACTGTGTGGAAGCCTGGGCAAGTGTCTTCTTGTGTGGTTTTGATGTTGATCATATCTTTGTCAGTAGACTTGAAAGTTGGAAACTGAAAGTGCATAAATCTATATGTGTATATTGTGTGTGTGTGTGTGAGTGAGTGTTTCCTTGTCTTTATGTTGAACATCACCATCTTTTTGTTGGCACTCTATCGCTAACGACGTCGAGGGTTCCATTTGATCAACGGAACAGCCTGCTCGTGAAATTAACGTGCAAGTGGCTGAGCACTCCACAGACACGTGTACCCTTAACGTAGTTCTCGGGGATATTCAGCGTGACACAGTGTGACAAGGCTGGCTCTTTGAAATACAGGCACAACAGAAACAGGAAGAAAGAGTGAGAGAAAGTAGTGGTGAAAGAGTACAGCAGTGTTCGCCACCATCCCCTGCCGGAGCCTCGTAGAGCTTTTAGGTGTTTTCGCTCAATAAACACTCACAACGCCCAGTCTGGGAATCGAAACCGCGATCCTATGACCGCAAGTCCGCTGCCCTAAGCATTGGGCCATTGCACCTCCATAACATACAAGCATACAAGCAGGGTCCTTCATTTTTTGTTATTCTATTTAAACCTGTATTACTATGGAAAAGTATTGTCTTAAGTGAAAACAGGTGATGGTTGCTGACTGGAAGAACATCCGGCTGCACAAGCATGGAAAAGTGGGTGTTAAAATTGATGTGGATGATGGGTAGTTCCCATGATTGAGACAGATTTGGTTGATGCTGAGTTTGAGCATATGTAGTTCTGATGCCTATTGGGAATGGTGGAAAAGCAAATGAATTGTAGAGATTCAGAATTCTAGGGATGCATGGTTGTTGTTGATGATGGTGGTGTTGGGGCACATTGTTTAATGTTAGTTGTGAATGTTGTCATAGCTTGTCCAGGGGTCATTTTAATATCAGTGGAAGAGCAGAGAGAAGAAACAACATGTATGAACTGCTACTGGTTGCAAAGTAATCCTTGTCAATCAGTCTGCTGGTCTTTTTGATGTGGTTTAAGGATGTTTGTGCAGCTGCAGTATTTCCCCAGATATATGAACAGTACTCTACCATGCGTCATTAGCTTTGTATACAGTCAGCAACCAATCAAATTTGAAGTATTTCCTGATTCTGATATGAAAATCATCATCATCGTCATCATCGTTTAACGTCCGCATTCCATGCTAGCATGGGTTGGACGATTTGACTGAGGACTGGTGAACCAGATGGCTACACCAGGCTCCAATCTGATCTGGCAGTGTTTCCACAGCTAGATGCCCTTCCAAATGCCAACCACTCAGAGAATGTAGTGGGTGCTTTTACGTGCCACCAGCACGAAGGCCCGTCAGGAGGTACTGGCAACAGCCACGCTCGAAATGGTGTCTTTTACTTGCCACCTGCACAGAAGCCAGTCCAGCGGCACTGGCAACGATCTTGCTCGAATGTCTTTACATGTGCCACCGGCACAAGTGCCAGGGCACAGGTGCCATCACGATTTCGAAAAAAATATAATCTCGTAATGTGGTACCTTAGGCAAGCGTCTTCTATAACCCTAAGCCATCCAAAGCCCTGTAAGTGGATTTGGTAGAGAGAAGCTTGAAGAAGCCTGTTTCACGTGTGTGTGTGTGTGTATGTGTTTACCCTTGCTTTGATGTCATGTAATGGTTGTAGACAAGCATCACTGTCATGTGATGTTATTTATTTTGGGTCTTCTGTAAAAAAAACATTAACTTATCTGAAAACAAGTAGAATTTGGTGATTGGAATGGTGTCCAGCTACCTCAGAAAATTCCATCTGACTCGTGCAAGAGTGTAAAAATGAACGTAAAATGTTTAGACTTTGTGATGCCGTTTTCACAATGCCATTCAAATAGATAAAATTACTGAGAGAGGTCTCGAGATATTGTTTGTGGAGACTTGCATTTATAATGATTTTGTTTGGTTGTCTGTTCATGACTAGATGGGTACAATACTGTTTTCCTTGATAATTGTTAGCTATTGTTTGTTGATGAAGATGAAAGAGAATTGTGTTACATTTCCCATCGGAGAATGGTTTTGTAGTCTATTTGTGGCAGTGGTGCAAATCTGGTATGAGGTGTTTGAGTGCAGGATTTGTGTAATAGCCAAAATAAGTTGTGCATTGTTGTGTGTAGTAATCCAGAAGAAAGTGAGCTGAGAAAGATGACCTTAAGGAGTTCAGGGATGGTGGAGACAGCAGATGAATTTAGAACAATGGGGGGGGGGGGGCATGGATAATTTTAGTCAGAGTAGCTGACTGCTCTGTGTTACTGACATCAAATTGAAAGAGAAGAGTAAATTCTGCATCATCATTATCATCGTTTAACGTCCGCTTTCCATGCTAGCATGGGTTGGACGATTTGACTGAGGGCTGGTGAATTAGATGTCTACACTAGGCTCCACTCTGATTTAGCAGAATTTCTACAGCTGGATGCCCTTCCTAACGCCAACCACTCTGAGAGTGTAGTGGGTGCTTTTACATGCCACCGGCACGAAGGCCAGTCAGGCGGCACTGGCAACGGCCACGCTCAAAATGGTGTATTTTACGTGCCACCTGCACAGGAGCCAGTCCATCGGCACTGGCAACAATCTCACTCAAATGTCTTTACAAGTGCCAGGAAGGCGACGCTGGGCACAGGTGCCATCACGATTTCACTTTTGCTTGCCCCAACAGGTCTTCGCAAGCCGAGTTCATATGTATAGATACATATTTCTGAATTAAGATGGAATATAGTATAGCCTGGATAGATACAGGTTCGTCAAAGACAGAATGAGTGTTGTGTCCTGCCTGTTAGGCAAGCTTATAAATTTATGATTTCGAATCTTTGACAAGTTAGTACATTGTATCTTTGAGCAAGGCACATCATTTTATGTTGCTCCAGTCTACTAGGTTGAAAATAAGTATTAGCTCATAGCAAAGGCAAGGGTATTGTTTTCAGTCATGTTTGTTTGTCCATGGACAAGATATCTCAAGAACCGCTGGATGGATTTGGATGAAACCTTCAGGCATGTTTGGCCTCGTGACTGGCATGAACTGATTAGATTTGGGGATTGATCCAGTACCGGACAAGGATTCTGAATTGTTTTTCTGGGTTTTTTACTTAATTTTTGAGAGCAGTCAGGTTTGTTTTTAGCATTCTCGTCTTTGAGAGCAGTCTAGTTTATTTCAGATATTCTCATTTAAAAAAAAAATCATCTCTGGCTAATCGTTGAGAGGACACATTGATGGTGGAGGTTTGCTCTCTCTGAGTGCTCTTGTTTTTATTATTATTATAAAGGCAGTGAACTGGCAGAATCATGAGCATGCCAGGCAAAATGCCTAGTAACATTTCATCCATCTTTGCATTCTGGGTTCAAATACTGTTTGGGTCTTTGCCTTTCATCCTTTTGGGGTCAATAAAATAAGTACCAGTTGAGCACTAGTGTTGATGTAATCGAATTAGCCCCTCTCCTCAAATTAGCCCCTCTCCCCAATATCCTCTTTCTTTCTGTGTCTGTTTCCACCCCAACTATCACATCCTTGGTGATCTACTGAGTTGTTGGCGGGAGAATTGAGAGGATGTCTGACTGCTTGTGACTACATAGAAAGCTAAAGCAATTTGTAAAAACACGGTTCAAGCTATCAGATCATACTAGCTTGTGAGTGATGGCTAAGGTCCATGTAAAATGTAGTGTGATGGGTAGGTTCTAAGTTGGCCTGGAAACTGGATGTTTGTCCAGCGATGGGAGACGTATAAACCTACAAAAAATCTGGTCTTTAACAGCTTGCCTGTTGTTGTTGTTGTTGTTGTTGGCACTCCATCGCTTACGACGTCGAGGGTTCCAGTTGATCCAATCAACGGAACAGCCTGCTCGTGAAATTAACATGCATGTGGCTGAGCACTCCACAGACACGTGTACCCTTAACGTAGTTCTCGGGGAGATTCAGCGTGACACAGAGTGTGACAAGGCTGGCCCTTTGAATTACAGGCACAACAGAAACAGGAAGTGAGAGTGAGAGAAAGTTGTGGTGAAAGAGTACAGCAGGGTTCGCCACCATCCCCTGCCGGAGCCTCGTGGAGCTTTAGGTGTTTTCGCTCAATAAACACTCACAACACCCGGTCGGGGAATCGAAACCGCGATCCTATGACCGTGAGTCCGTTGTCCTAACCACTGGGCCATTGCACCTCCACTTGCCTATGCTGGTGATATTCTTTAATATGAGGCTAACCTCTTTTGAGGTGTGTATGACAACATTGTTAAAGGTGTTATAGTTGTGAATCTGCTCTGACTACATCCCCACCTCCAGGCTGACTCTTTGGGCCTTATACGCACATTTACACATACATAACATAAATTGTATATACATGGTACTTTTTGTTTTTCCATTTATATATTTTCATCTCTACTAAATTTCTTTTAGGTTGTTTCATATTTTAAAATCTATGCACGGTTCTGTGAGTCAGCTGTGTTTATCTATATGTGAATATGAATTCAAAGCTTTTAGGCTCTGTATGTGTATTCTCTCTTTCTATTGTCTGTAATGGTGTATATCTGGTGTGTAATTGCTATTGTTTACTGTTTCTGTATCTTCCATGACTGTGGTTTTACTGTTTGCTTTTGCAAGTACTCCCTCTCCTCTCCATCTCAGTGGGTGGGGTTGGGAGTGTTGACATAAGAAGAAAGATGAGTTGTTTTGTAAACAGGAATCAAAGCTTTTCTATTTAAAGGTCACCGATGGGGGTCAAACGTAAAGGGTAGCTGGGGTGTATTTCTGAAGTAGAGGCTAGACTGAGAATACATTGAAGTGTATTAGTGATATCCAAGTGTTTGTGAAATGGGTTTATAACTCTACATGTAGGAGACATAGATAAACATTGAGACTTTGGAGGTCACATGTTAATAGTATATGAATGATAATCAAAGGTATTTCATTCATGATCATCCTTTGTATCTAAGACAACTTTATCTAGTGTGTCCTTCCTTTCTTTAAGACAGGAATCTATGATTTTGGAAAACAGGCTGCTGTTTCTAAGTCCCATGGGCCATAGTGTCTACAGTTGTGTCTGTGGGCCATAGACAGAAAGAATTTCAGAATGGACTTGTTCTGTACTTCAAGAAGTGACAATACTGAAATTGATTGTGAAAGCATTTCTGTAACTGACAGTACAAAGTTCAAACCTCTATACAGTGTGAGTTTGGCCCATAATTGATGCACTGACTTTGTTTTTGTTTTCAACTCCATCGGCTTTACTCATTTACTTAAGTCCCTATTTTACACACACACACACACACACACACACACACACACACACACACATACATACAGACTTGCACATTATGTATTTGTGCATGATATCAGTAGTCAACTAGAACTTTGTCTTACATTGTAAACTTTCTTCTCTGATATACAATGTATATATCAGGCAGTTTGGTCTATAATCTTTTGCAGACTAAAAAATTAATATCAGCATAAGTGGCAAATACTATATCAAGTTGCTCCCATGGCTTTCCTACTGTTGAATTTCTTTTTACTAATCTTTTCTACCCCTTGTGATCTTCGGCTTTCTATATACCACAGAACCTTCCCAGAACCAAATATTTGTATAACTTTCTAAGTGTTTCATCGGCTTTGGTTATCCTGGTCGCATTCATCTCCTCTCCAGGAGATGAATGCTATTGATACTCAAAGAGCTCAGTTTCCTTTTTAAAATCTTTCTGACTATTTGACTGTAACCTGTCAGTTGCACATTCCCATCAGCCTGTAGAGGAGTTGATTCTCACCTGATGATAACATATATTTAGGTATAGGCGAGGCTGTGTGGTTGAGAAGTTCACTTCCGAGCTTGGTAATTTCAGATTAAGTTCCACTGTGTGGTACCTTGAGGAAGTGTGCTCCATTATAGACCAAGGTTGTTCAAAGCCTTGTGAGTGGATTTGGTAGATGGAAACTAAAAGAAACGGCAAGCTAGCAGAAACGTTAGCACGCCGGGCAAAATGCTTAGCGGTATTTCGTTTGTTTTTATGTTCTGAGTTCAAATTCTGCCGAGGTCGACTTTGCCTTTCATCCTTTTAGGGTCGATAAATTAAGTACCAGTTATGCACTGGGGTCGATGTAATCAACTTAATCCCTTTGTCTGTCTTTGTTTGTCCCCTCTATGTTTAGCCCCCTATGGGCAATAAAGAAATAAGGAAACTAAAAGAAACCCATCAAGAGTGTGTGTGTGCTTATCCTTGATTTCACATCATTTGATACCATATTTTCCAGCTTACAAGTTGTCATATATAGTGTAAACATCTAAATATTGTTGCTATCTTTCCAAACCTTGCTTCATTTCACATGGAATCTTCAGTCCTCTGAAGTTGTCTTTGTGTATAAATTGACTTATTTTGGTCTGAAAATTTGGACTTTTATGCCAGAAAATATAGTAGTAGTTAACAAGTGTCATTGTGGTATAAATAGTGCCAATCATTTTCAATATTATGAAAATATATCTGGCCATAGGAAGATGTTACTTTGCTTGGAAACAGGTGAGTGTCGGTGATAAGCAGGGGTGTCCAGCCATAGGAAATCTGCTTCAATAACATCCATCTGATCCATGCAGGTATAGAAATGCAGATGTTAAAATGATGATGTTTTATACACACCCCAACACACCACATAGATAATTTCATCTATATCATTTGGAACTACTTCACTTTCTCTGGCTCAATTTTTCCAGGCAGTCTAGATGCTTTTTGTTTCCCAGATTAAATCTTGCTAACTGTAGTCAACCCATAGCCATTGATCATTTCTTCTTATTTATTGAACAGAAATGTAATCAAATCTAGACTCAAACCTAGGTGTGTGATGAAGAAGTTTGCTTCACAACCGAGTTAAATTCCACTACATAGTATTTTTGTGGGGAACTGTCTGATGAAAACTGTGTGGAAACCTGTCTTTACACATACACACACAACGCATGTGCAGTTTTCATCTAAACTGAAATTTTATTGTTTATGTTGTGCCTTTACAAATCAGTGTATAGTTGATACATTATCACTGTATCTATCAGACAGGCTGATTTGATATTGTTTCACAAGTGTCATGAGTACACTATGGTGAAATATGAGGGTGAGTCAGAAATGCAGTTTTTATCTGTATTACTTTCTAACTCACACTTGTAGTGAATTAGGTGGTGATTTCGTTTCACCTAGCTCTGAAATATATTATTTTTTAACACAGTACATCTTAGATAGAAAATGCAACATCTGGTTTTTTTAATGACACGTATATTATATTGGTAAAGTTTTGCTTATATTGAATAATTTGACATATATTTGTCTGTGTATGTATTATTTCTTTATGTTCTTATCTTCCATAACTGACAAATAGTGATGAATGACTGAAATAAGAACTAAGGTTACTATGATTGACTAAAACCTTTGAAGGGAGAGCTTCAGCATGGTCTTAGTTCTGTGAGGAGTAAAATAAAAATGGCAAATCTGTCCGTATTTCTTCTCTCTCTTTTTCTGATCTGTATTTAATATATATCACCTGGTGTTTGCGTGTTGCTATTTTTGGAAGTTTTCCAGACTTAAAATCCTGTTGTAATTTTAAATTTATCACATCATGGTGTCATATCTGTCTACTTTACTTGAAAACCTGCAGCTTTCCTTGTGTACCCCACCCCACCTATCAGCTCCGTTACAGCAGGTGAATGGGATATTGAGGGGGGCTGGTTAAACATTCAAGAGAAAACCCAACTGTCTAAATACCAAATACTTGTGTTCAGCCATTGTTTTTGTTGTATATCTAGGATCATCTCTGTTTGAAGTAACCAGTGAAACTTGTGCCAGTAAAACATATGAAGCAACAAAGACCTCCTAGGTTATATTCCATTAGCACTGCCCCTCCCATCCAAAGGGTCCCACATATGTTGAAACAAAGTAATTTGTTTCATGTCTGGCTGTCCCATGTGTTGTGCATCCTGTTCTATTAACTCTCAGCTATTTGAGACACGATTTATCGTCTGTCTTAGCAGGACATTTGACATGACTGAAGCTGATAAGAGAGCCCCATCCTTGTGTGTATGTGTAATTTGTGATATAGGCACAAGTTTTCAAATATAAATGCTTATATAAACATCAGTACATTCCTGGTATTTTCTTTATCAATTTTGGCAGAATTTGAACCTAAAATGTATGACTGCATACCAGAGACTTAATTTTTCTCTTTGGAGCCAGAAGATATTTCAGCTCCCAAGAACTACTGACGCTCTGCATGGCTCATCTGATCCTTATACCTACATCTGGAATGATGATGTTACTACACATTCTGGGTTACTTTCAGGCATTCTGGATTGCATTCAGACAAGGGTCCCTTGACTGAGTGGCAGTAAATCACTAATGCCCACCTTCTGACCCACAAGTGTGTTGTTTCTTCTCTCAGTCTTGTCTGTTGCTACTATAATGGCCTCATCACTCAGGAGCCTGCAGGCCTTTTACCCTCACCATATAGGTATCCTGACCCACTCGTCTCTCTACTTCATCACCAGTATGGCAGATCCCCTAACCACACAGCCCAGAACTAATTACTATGACCAGTCCTTTCTCCTCAGGACTTTTTGAAATCACTTCCTAGCTCATGACTTTCTGGCAGATGTTGATTTGCAACATTTTAAATTTAACAATAACATCCTCATTGATCTTGAAGGGCATGCAAGAGCATGAGCAGAGTTATTTCATCCAGATTCAGCAAGTAAAATACAAAGGTATATAAAATGCCAAGTGGCATTTTTCGTCTGTTAAGTGATTCTGGCCTATTACAAAATATATAAAGAAAAGTATTGGTATATCTACCAGACAAAGCACAATAGTTAAATATGTTTTAGACATGACTGGTGTTTACCTTGGTAGTTATGTTTTATATTAATTGTGCTAGATAACCAGTGATGTAGAGGAAAGAGCTTCCAATATGTTGGGACATCTGTTGTTTGAAAAATAAGTCCAGTAAATGTTGGTTTGTCTATGATAGAAATGATGCTAGCAGCAGCTGGAACAGTTACTACTACTACTACTACTACACACGTGCATTCACATCCATCTTGGGTTAAAACTTCTCTGTAAAGAAGAGATACTTTTTTGTATGTTACCCATCCTTAAAACTGTTGTTAATATACAAGCGTATGTGTGTGTGTGTGTCTGTAGGGTTGTTGTATTAAGATGCTCAAACATTCTGGTAGGGTTTGAGGAATTTTCTTATGTTTCTTAACTCTAAAAAGGAATTAGTGTGAGTAATGAGTGGTGTTAGTCTTTATTCTACTTTGATCATGTTAGACTGATGTCTTGAAGTGATAAGAAAAATTAACAATGACTTGCATATTCATTCTTAATACATTTGGACAGATTTGAATGCAGATATCCTAATTGCTATTGTGTTTTGTCACAGGACCACAAAGTTTCCTTTATGATGAATGTGTTCATAACACATTCGATTCATGAGCACAAGGGACTCTGAGACAGCCAGTGTTTCGGCATCATTGTGTCTCATCAGTCAGTGGCACTCCAGACTAATGTATCTAACAAGAACTCTTGTTTATAATTTAGTGAACTAAGTCATTTGCTGACATGTAGGTGTAATGAAATCTGCCAACTGATAATGAATCACTGTGCATCATGTATATCTTTTACTTGTTTCAGTCATTCGGTAGTGACCATGCTCAGGCACCACCTTGAAAAGTTTTAGTTAATCAAATCAATTTCGGTGCTTATCTTTTTTTAAGCATGGCATTTATTCTGTCATTCTCTTTTTGTGAAATCATTAAGTTGCAGGGATGTAAACAAACCAACACAGGTTGTCAAGTGGTGGGAGTGGGGGTGCAAACACCGAGCCACACACACACGCACCCACATGACAGGCTTCTTTTAGTTTCTATCTAATGCACTCACAAGACTTTGGTTGGCCTGGGGCTATAGAAAACACTTATCCGAAGTGCCTTACTGTGGAACTGAATATGGAACTGTGGTTGGGAAGCAAACTTCTTACCACACAGCCATGCCTGTACGTATGACAATTTATAAATGAAAATTTAAATGGCTTGTAATGGCTGTTGTATATTATTTCACCACTAATGAGACAACTGAAAGTGATCATGGCTACAGGTGTTAATTCTAATTTGTAATAGTGTTAATTGTGCTTTTGCTAAGTAGCCCACCACTAAACTTAGCTATTTAAGATATGCAACATATTAGATTATATTAATTCAGTTGTGTGTGGGGCCAAAGTTGTGTTACATGTGTCATGTCAGATGTAGTCAATCTCGTGTTTCTGTTAAGTGGCCTACCTCTAAACACATTTTTGGGAGATCAGACATATTAATATGGATTGTTTCAATCGTGTGTGGTACCAGAGTTGTGTTATTTGTGTCATGTAAGGTGTAGTCTATCAGACAGACAGCTTGTGTTACATTAACTTCATATTTTGTTTCTTACCAACCTAGAATTTTAGCAAGGACTTCAGTAGTGACAGAGTTGTGTAGGAATTTGATTTATGTAGAGTAAAATGTTATTTTCATGGGATTAAACTGGTAGGCTAGCGATTACATGGCTATTGTTTCAAATTTAACTGAAGCCAATTGGATCGTCTTAGCTTAACTCACTGTACCTGACTAAATGTAGATAATCATTTTACCAATTAATAGGTGCAGGTGTGGCTGTGTGGTTAGGAGTTTTGTTGCCCAACCACATGGTTTGGGGTTCAGTCCTACTGTTCTGTGCTTTGGGCAAGTTTTTTCTACTTAAATCAACAAGCCAACCAAGGTCTTCTGAGTGAATTTGGTTGGCAGAAACTGAAAGAAGCTTGTGTGTACATGTATTTGTGCTCTATAAAAGCTGGAAGCTGTAAGTGATGTTGTTGCTTGTAAACAAATTCTGTTCACTTTGTGCCTTTCAAAAATGTTTGAATTAAAGAGATTTTGAAAAACAGGAAAAAATTAAAGGGCATCCATTATAAAACAGGGTCTCGTTAAGGTAATGATATATGCAAAACAGAGTAGCATTGCAAGATGGCTGTGATAAAAGTTTTCCCTCAAAGATTTTCTCAGGCTTTCAAAACAAAACTCAGGTGAAAGGATCTCAATCTGAAACCTGATATCTACCCCCTTCTCATACCTCACCAGTATAAGGTTGCCCTGCATTGAGATATATCACTTCTAATCTTAAAATCTAGTTACTGTCCATCAACAAAACAAAAAGAAGGCAGATATTTATCATTCTGTGCTGAGACACACATGGGGTATATTTAGTATGAAATAAGTGGTCATGCCTGTTTTACTTGGTTTGATCATATCTACATATTGAATGGTATTGGTGCATTTTGAAGTTAATTGACATGATATTGATTGTGTTTTATGATTTGTAGAGGTTGATTTTCTATGGCCGAATGTCCTTCCTGTCATCGGTCCTCGTCTGTTTCTTTGCAGTGATGGAGTTTCTCTTTGGCTGGACATGTTTGCATGGGAGATTAGAAATTGACACTGCTTGTATGATGGTGATGCTTGTTTTACAACTGTTGTATGATGTTGAGACGAGAGGACACAAACAGTTTACTGTAGCCCAATTGTGTGTGTGTGTGTGTGTGCATAGGTAGCTATATTCGTGTCTCCTTCCTGGTGTCATACAATAGCAGTAAAATGAACATTGCTATCATACAAGTGGTGGTCCTTTGTTTCCAACCTTCTGTGAAGACATGTCCAACTATAGGGAAATATCAGCTTGCTTGGGAACAATTTAGGAGTGGCAACAATGAGAGCAGTTAACTAAGGAAAACGTGTCTTAATGAATTCTGTTTCATTTGGTATAAGCAGGAAAAAGTGGATGTTAAAATGATGATGCTGCTTTTCAAACAGTGTATGTGTATGAATGTTTATATTCATTGTTATTTGTATAGTGCAATGTTTGTGCTGTTGGGTAGTCTGGTTGCAATAGTGTTGAAGAGAAAAGGGGTGGTATAAGTGAGGGCTGATTTTAGCAATAGTGACATTAGATGGGGTGGGTTGTGGTGATGAAATCATTGTTGGTTGTGGAGTTTTTTTCGCTATTGACTATGCTACCTGACTGTTTTCATGTAAAGCCCTAACAAACATCTAACACTGTATTCTTATCTCTACCCAGACAGCTTTAATTTCAAACTGTAATCTCTTCATTCTCAGAGTATTTTATATAAAGCTGGACATTGGTTAAGAAGAAGGTACAAAAATATTATGGTGGTGGTATGGATGCTTTTAGAAACATGTGTTCTGCCGTGAAGTTATCACAATGAAGCATTTGATAAGAATTAGTATGTAACTAGTTGATTGTTTTGATGACTCTAGAACAGGGATCAGCAAAGTTCTTATCTCATAGACCCCCACCCGTCATGGAATTGTTGATAACTTATCAACTCCCATCATGTAAGTTTCTAAAACACAATTAAAAAGTATAATTACTACAAAATCTCTTGACTTATAAACAATAATTTCTTCATTTCTTTATTGTTGTACTGCTTTTTACTAAGAAATATGTAAAGAAATTTAATGAAGATACTTAATGAAGTTGAAAAAGAGCAATAAAATTACAAGTGTTTATTGACCACTTAGCTGATCCCTACTATAGAAGAACAAACCATGAGTAAAATTTGGCTGATGGAAACCATGTGGAAGCCCATTGGAGTGACCATTCCAATTCTTGCTTGGTAAACTGAATCCATTGCAACAACACTACCTGGCCCTTGGGTACCTTGTGCAAAATCCACTTTGTTGTAATGATTTTTGGGAAGTCTTTGGTTTGAAGACAACTTTCTCTCTGCTTCCTACAAGTCTTGAAAACTGAAAAAGGGTCATGGACAGTACCCTCCCTCATTTGAGTTAGCCATTAAAAATTGATAGTAGATGGTAACCTTAAAACCTTGTGACCTAAAGTCAGAGGTATTTCAAATCAGGACCTACAAATTTTTGTCTCTTATGTTTTTTTTTCATACTGTAGTCACATCCAATACATTTTGTTTTAAGATGGTAGTGTGGTTTTAGGGAGATTTAGCTGCAATTTCTAGTAGGTTGGGTGACTATTGAGACTCCCTTGGATTGTCAGAATAACACTTGAGTGGTGTGAATATTCAATAATGCTATGTTAGCTGTAGAAGACCATGATGGAGAGGAAAATTGTAAGTCATTCGACTGTAGCTATGCTAAGACATCACTTTAATAAGTAGAATTCATTTAAAATCAACATAATTATTTGAATGCCATGTATTTTATTGATCTTGACAGGTTGAAAGACTCAGCTTTGAGAGAGATCTGAACTCAATTTGGTTTTGATCCACCAGCCAAATAAAAGTTCCAGTGGTAGAAATATGTAACTGGTGTCTTGGTGGTGATGGTGGTTTAGATGTCATTTACCTCAAATTACGTTAGTTAGCACCACTGCAATGCTCTCTAAAATATTTTTATTCCATGACTTGGTTGTGTGGTTAAGAAGCTTGCTTCCCAACCATATGATCTTGGGTTTAGTCCTACTGCTCAGCACTTTGAGCAGGTGTTTTCTACTATATTCTTAGGCTGGCCAAAACTTTGTGAATGGATATAGTAGACGGAAATTAAAAGAGGCCTGTTTTATGTGTGTGTATGTGTGTAACCTTGTCTAGACATCACCTGATGGTCAAAAATGAGCCACATTGTCATACAAGGACGGTTGCTCATTTCTATTCTTCTGCTAAAAAACATGCCGAGCTATGGAAAAACATTACCTTTCTTGGAAACGGGTAAGAGATGATGGCAGGAAGGGTTTGGGAATCTGACCATAAAAAATTTGCATCAACAAATTCTGTTTGCATGCATGCAAGCCTGGAAAAAACATTAAATGATGACGATGATGATGATGATTCATTTGTCTATGAATTATTTTGACTTTTTTTTTCAGTAAATTTCAGGTCAGACACGCTTGTAAATAAATATAGGTTACGCATAAGATTTGATTTGTTAATCTTCCTTCATAACTGAATTCACTACTACAGCCAGTTCTATCCGTATCACCACCCACAACCACCTAACTCCTTACCTATCCCTCTTGATTTATATTTTATTGCATTTCTCTCTTTATTTATTTACATGAATTACTCGACTTGTTTGGTAGTTGGCCTATTTTCTATTTTGCTCAGAATTGTACTCACTGATGATTTCTCTTGGCATTTTTATCCTGGAGATGGCTTAGTTATGTTCTGGCTCAATGGCTGTGTTGCCACTATTTATCATTTATTCTTCACTTGTTTCACTCAATGGACAGCATCCATGCTGGGGCACCACCTTGAAGGGCTTAGTTGAAAAAATCACCAGCAGTACTTGATGTTTTATTGGCCTTGTTTTTGTTTTTTGTTGTACTACTAAGTTATGGGGACGTAAACAAACCAACACAGGTTGTCAACCAGTAGTGGTAGTAGGGGTCAAACATAACATACATACAATGGTCTATTCCAGTTTCTGTCTACTGAATCCACTCAAGTTTTTGTTTGACTTGGGGCTGTTGTAGAAGACACTTCTCTAAGGTGCCACACAGTGCGATTGAACCCAAAACCACATTGCTGGAAAGCAAGCTTCTTAACCATATACCCAAATCTGCACCACTATTATATATTTTTATCATCTTGATCTGACTCTTTCATAGTTAGCATAAAGCTGCTACTCCTCCTTAGTCTATAACCCATAGCTACTATCTACCACATTGCCCTGACCTACCTCTACCATCTATCACTGTTACTGACTACATCAGCCTGTCTTACCTCTATAATAACCGTCTACCACTGTTAAATACCACATCACTCTGATCTACTTATATAGTTGCCATATACTACTGCACCATCCTGACTATTCCTAGCTACCATTTACCGTTGTTACATATCACAGCAACCTGACATATATCTACCTCCACAATCAATACTTATCTACCCATGAAAACAGGAGATGTGATAATGCCATGTAGCTGTATGTCCCAACACGCCATGTCCCAGTGTTAGGTTCAGGTCATTCAATGGAACTGGTCTGTAACAGAACTGTTAACAATGCAGCTCTACTTTAATTCTGTTACTACCATTTCTGGTTAGACTGGAAAATGAACAACTGATTCCACACAAATTTATCCAAGTGGTACTACCTAAAAGTGTACTAAAACAAAAGACATGACAACTGTTCTTGGAGTTACATGAATACTTGATCTGTCAATGATTGAATCGGCTAATTCTGTCCAACAACTTATGTCCTCAAAGTTACCATTGAAACATGGTATTGTAGCATTCATTTTGGTTTCATCCCTTCTGAATCTAATTCGCAACAGTAGCCATAGGAAGAAAAGCTGTGCTGTGAGCTGACATAACAATTTTTAACTTAGAGCGCTGCAGCCAGCTGTGACTTTTCATCCTACAAGCTTAAATGATTTTGTCAGTTTGTACTCTGGTACTGTACTCTGTCCATGACAAACAGAGCAATGCAAAGTTGGCTGTGTGTGTGTGTGTTTATTAATCACAAGACTGACACAGCATACAGGAGATTAAATATGTAAATAAGATCATACCCAGCCTTATCATGTTTACATTATTCATAAAGTAGTGTTCTTATATTCTCTCAGAGCTTATGGGGAAGTATCTGAATCCTGGCAATGACTTATCCAGAGCCAAAAACAAATCTCTTAGTCAATTCTGTCTCCTCAGCTGCTGAAAACTCTGTCGTTCAACCTGCAGATCTATTTTGATCTATTTTCATAACATAAATATATATCTATTAAACAAATGACGGTGACTTTGTTTACAAGTATAATTTTGTAAGTATTACATGCTCCAGTTATATATATATATATATATATATATATATATAATTTACTCTTTTACTTGCTTCAGTCATTTGACTGCGGCCATGCTGGAGCACTGCCTTTAGTCGAGCAAATTGACCCCAGGACTTATTCTTTGGAAGCCTAGTACTTATTCTATCAGTCTCTTTTGCCGAACCACTAAGTTACGGGGACGTAAACACACCACCATCAGTTGTCAAGCGATGTTGGGGGGACAAACACAGACACACAAACATACACACACACATAAATATATATATATATATATATACACATATATACAATGGGCTTCTTTCAGTTTCCGTCTACCAAATCCACTCACAAGGCTTTGGTTGACCCGAGGCTATAGTGGAAGACACTTGCCCAAGGTGCCACGCAGTGGGAATGAACCTGGAACCATTTGGTTGGTAAGCAAGCTACTTACCACACAGCCATGTATGCATGTTATATATATGCAAGCATGGTTGTATTAAGTTGATTTCCCAACCACATTGTATTCAGTCTCACTGTGCAGCAACTTGGGCAAATGTTTTCCTATATGTCATTGGCCTGGTCAAAAAACCCCTGTGAGTGAATCTGGTTGACAGGAACTGAAAGAAAACTGTTGTATGTATATGTATGTTTGTGCGCAGATACACACACGTATATGCACACACACATGCGCGCGTCTTCCATTTACTCCATAATGAAATAAGAGATGTCATATTTGAAAATAAAGGTTAGTAATAGGAAAAGCCTCCAGCAGTAAAGCCATACCTCAAAAATATATTTGTCTAACCCTACCTGTATAGAGTATATATATATATATATATATATATATATATATATATATATATATATATATATATCTATATCAGTGTCGCCTTACTGGCATGTTAGAAAATCATTTGAGCGAGGTCGTTGCCAGTGCCACTGGACTGGTTCCTGTGCAGGTGGCATGTAAAAAACACCATTTTGAGCGTGGCCGTTGCCAGTACCATGTGACTGGCCCTCGTGCCGGTGGCACGTAAAAGCACCCACCACACTCTCGGAGTGGTTGGCGTTAGGAAGGGCATCCAGCTGTAGAAACTCTGCCAAATCAGATTGGAGCCTGGTGTAGCCATCCGGTTCACCAGTCCTCAGTCAAATCGTCCAACCCATGCTAGCGTGGAAAGCGGATGTTAAACGATGATGATGATGATATATGACCAAGACCTTTGGCATTATGTTGTGCTTGAGAAGACCCATCAAGCTGAGTGAAATCACAGTCATGGTAGATACTGGTATCATGCTAATGGCACCCGTGCTGGTAACATATAAGAGCACCCATTACACACTTGGAGTGGTTGGCATTAGGAAGGGCATCTGGCTGTAGAAGCCATGCCAAATCAGACTGGAGCCTGGTGCAGCCTTCCAGCTTGCCAGCCCCAGTCAAACTGTCCAACCCATGCCAGCAGGGACAATGGACTTTGAATGATGATGATTTGTATATATATGAATGATAGAAATAGTAGTGCTTGTAGTATTTGCTGAAGAGGCTGGTGTAGTTGATACTTACCTTGAACATCAAAAAGCTGGTGATGCACCTGCTCTTGAGTGGACCATATCAGTTACTGGATGCTATTTAGTTGTTCCTTCATTTTGAGCTGCATGTGTTAGTGTTGTTTCTATTCTCCTGTGCTACATTCAAATGCATGCACCACTGAGCAACCATGCTAGTTAACCTCTTGTTGGATCTGACTCAGTATCTGGTTTCTGTTTTTGTGTGTATCACCAGCTCCCCACTCCTTCTGTGATTTTCTCCAACACTATACTTACATTGATGACCTCTTTAAAACACCATATGATATATATGTCTATATAAAGTATTTACAACGTAAGTGCATATTAAACGGTTGTGTATTTTTCTCATTTTTATTCAAGCAGTTTACATCTGTTATGCATACTGTATGGACACACACAACATGCTCTGCACATTGCCATCCACACCAAACTACATAGTACAGTAACTGGAAAACCTTATCAATAGCTAGCAGAAAAATTACCCTCCTCTGTACCCTGTAAATCTAATATGATAAATGTGAAAACTAATTTGTGTGTCAGTGTGTCACACTTTGACTCCCCTCTCTCACTGTTCAATGACACTTCTACTATTCCTTGTGATGGGGTGAGAGTAATAGTAAGCATAATAAGGTGAGGGCGATGGTGAAGACAGGCAAAGAGAGAGACAGAAAGAAAGATAAAGACATTTAGGGAGAGTTGATGTTTTATTAAAAGTAGTTGTGTTGATGGTGGCAGTTGGAGTAATAATAAGAGAGAGAGAGAGAAAGAGGGACTGACACTGAATCAACATACTGAACACTGATGGTAAATGAGTGATACTAATAGTATGAGCTGTACCTGTGATAGAGGCGGAGGCAGTGGTGATGATGGTGGTGGCGGTGGTAGCTGAGGTGGTCAGGGATGAAGGTGAGAGTCAGCGATGTGAAAGACAGTGGTGATGGTGGTGGAGGGGAAGGCATTGAAGTCAAGGGTATTGATGGTGGTGGTGTCAGACGTCTGAATGGTGTGTGTATGGTAGATGTGGTGGCAACTTTGCAATAAGTTCCAAGTTGACAAATTATATCATTATTTTGATGAAAATTGTTCATGTAATATGTACTCAATGCATGAAGTGTCATTGTTGGGCCCAAGGCCTAATGAAGAGCCCTTCAT
This sequence comes from Octopus bimaculoides, assembly GCF_046866305.1. Taxonomy (NCBI): domain Eukaryota; kingdom Metazoa; phylum Mollusca; class Cephalopoda; order Octopoda; family Octopodidae; genus Octopus; species Octopus bimaculoides. The sequence goes on along the minus strand of NC_142932.1, from coordinate 20,004,276 downwards.
AGGAGCTAGCTTAAAAGCCGCCCTATTGGGTGGCTTTTGAGCTAGTTTTTTATAATGGCTTATTCATTACATTGCTAACCTATGCATTTTTTCAACAACAAATGATTGCCCATGCTGACATCCAACTATGTCAGCCAAGGGGCTGTGCAACAGCAACAACCCTTTCACAGTATACACATATCTTGGTCTGTCTGTCTGTCTGTCTCTCATATAAATGTTTTATTACAAGGTGTGACATCTGAAACAAATGGACCAATGAATTTATATTTAGAAATAGTTTTAAAGAACTATTTAGAAAAAAAAAACTGGTGTGTGTGTGTTATTGTGCCAATGTAGTCACATTCCTGCCTATTAGTGTATGTGTGTGTGTGTGGAAACACTAAGGCTGAAGAATGTTGAGTTATATTGTCACAAGAGTGGCTTGGCTAGTTAGCTAGAATTTATTGCTCTACTGAATGGTACAGCTTGACAAGTATACATTCACAGGGTTTACGAAAAAAAAACATGTTGTAAACTTTATTGGTGGAAGGTAGCTCTGGTGGTACTGGTAGGCCAAGAATGACTTAGAATAAATGAAGTCGGATCTGAGAATTTTAAGTCTCTGACAAGATGATAATGGGTTGATGTATGGCGATAGGCTGTTTCAATCCAACTGATGTCACAAGAAAAACAAAGATAGGTGTGTGTGTGTGTGTGTGTATTTATATATAGGCACAGGTATAGCTGTGCAGTTAAGAAGCTTGCTTCTCAGCCTTGTGATCTTGGGTTCACACCCATTGCGCTGCACCTTGGGTATGCATCTTCTATGTAGTCCACAGCCTTGTGAGTGGATTTGCTTAGATGGAGACTGTATGTACATGTGTTTGTGTGTACCCTTGTCTTGACATCACGCGATGGTTGTTAATGAATGTCACCGTGATATGAGTAATGTTCTTTGTGTCCAGTCTTATTTGAGAAAAAACATGTTTGGCTATGGAGAAATATTACCCTGCTTGGAAATGAGTGGGGGCTGATGACAAGAAGGGCATCTAGTCATAGGAAAATCTGCTTCATCAAATTCTGAGTTAAACAAGCAAGGAAAAGTAACTATTATAGGTGCAGGAGTGGCTGTGTGGTAAGTAGCTTGCTTACCAACCACATGGTTCCAGGTTCATTCCTACTGCATGGCACCTTGAGCAAGTGTCTTTTACTACAGCCTCGGGCCGACTAAAGCCTTGTGAGTGGATTTGGTAGACGGAAACTGAAAGAAGCCCGTCGTATATATGTATATATATAAATATATGTATGTGTGTGTATATGTTTGTGACTGTGTTTGTCCCTCAATATCGCTTGACAACCGATGCTGGTGTGTTTATGTCCCCGTAACTTAGCAGTTTGGCAAAAGAGATCGATAGAATAAGTACTAGGCTTCCAAAGAATAAGTCCTGGGATCGATTTGCTCGGCTAAAAGGTGGTGCTCCAGCATGGCTGCAGTCAAATGACTGAAACAAAAGAGTGTTAAGACTGATAATATTGATACACACACACACACACACACACACATTAATTTGGCTACCAGTTTAAGGCCACGAGTGATTTATAGTTAATGAGTCAGAGGATAGATAAAAATGGAGATTTGCTGTTGATCGGTTTTTAGTCTTTTTATAAAACTGTGGTGTTGCAGAATGGTTTACATTGCACAGTGGTTGTTACAGAAGAGTTGGAATAAGGGAATCTGAAGCTACTTCATTACTCAATCTTACATGAACCACCACTCCCATCAGTGATTTAAGGGAGGAAAGATATTTACCTTTGAATATTGCTGGCCTTGCATGTTTAGTGCAAAATCTGATTTTGAATGTGTTGAAGAAAAAGTTTTTGCAAATCAAAATCTGCAGTCCTGTGAAAGATTAAGCGCAGATAATACCTACAAATGTGTTTGTTTCTTTGATACTGGTATCTTTTATTGTCGTCAGATTATTGTGAAATTGGCAATATTGCAGAAATGTTGTTTTTTTAATGTAAGTAGCCATTTCTGCTAAAAACTATTGTGCTTGTGTTGTTAGTTAGTTACATGATTAAAAACAGGTATTTTCAAAAAGAGATAAAAGGAAGAAAGATGTTGGTAGTAAATTAAATGCAATTAATAATTAATTCTTTTATTGACTACAAGGGATAATTAAATGCAATTAATAATTTGTTGTTGGCACTCCGTCGCTTACGACATTGAGGGTTCCAGTTGATCAACGGAACAGCCTGCTCGTGAAATTAACGTGCAAGTGGCTGAGCACTCCACAGACACGTGTACCCTTAACGAAGTTCTCGAGGATATTCAGCCTGACACAGTGTGACAAGGCTGACCCTTTGATTTACAGGCACAACAGAAACAGGAAGTAAGAGTGAGAGAAAGTTGTGGTGAAAGAGTACAGCAGGGTTCGCCACCATCCCCTGCCGGAGCCTCGTGGAGCTTTAGGTGTTTTCGCTCAATAAACACTCACAACACCCGGTCTGGGAATCGAAATCGCGATCCTATGACCGCAATTCTGCTGCCCTAACCACTGGGCCATTGCGCCTCCACACAATTAATAATAGATGTAGAAATACAAACATTACAAAAAGAATTTTTTGTGGCATATTCATGATGAAATTTATTGGTAAACTGAGCTACCCCCATCAGAAATAACATACCCAAGCATTGCATGGATTTTAACATTTAGAAACTGTTAGCTGCTCCCTTTTGCTTGATATACTTATGAATATGGTGGGTAATTCTACTGATCAAAGTCAATGGTAAAAATTGTAAATACATGGATAAAGAGAGAATTCCATAGTGGAACTGTTTTGAGGTGGAAGGATTGGCATAGTAAGCTATAAAGAGCAATAAGCATCAGTTCCTGAAAGATAACCAGACACACTCATACATATATATACATGACATGTTTTCACATGATTTCTTATTTCTTTATTGCCCACAAGGGGTTAAACATAGAGGGGACAAACAAGGGGATTATGTTGATTACATCGACCCCAGTGCGTAACTGGTACTTAATTTATCGACCCCGAAAGGATGAAAGGCAAAGTCGACCTCGGTGGAATTTGAACTCAGAATGTAAAGACAGACGAAATACCGCTGAGCATTTTGCCCGGCGTGCTAACGTTTCTGCCATGTTTTCACATGATTTCTGCCTATCAAATTCACTCCCAAGGCATTGGTTGGCTTGAGTCTATAGAAGACATTTGCCCAAGGTACCGTGCAGTGGGACTGAAACTAAAACCACTTGATTGCATAGTGAACTTCTGAACCACCCAGTATTACCTACACCTGTCAACATTATATATTCAGTGGATCAAGTAAGGATGTAAGCGAACTGTATTAAAGGTATTAGTGTGCTGGAAAGAGGATATTATAAGTATGGCTATGATAAGTGAATGAGTGAAAATGCATTGTGTGAGAAAGACAGCAGAGGTAAAGGAAAGAGGAAAGCTGGGGAAGATGGGAGCAGAGATGATGATGCCAAATAGCAAGATGCTAAGTTTTCCAAATGAGAGAATGCAAAATGAGAGAGCGTTGTATGCTGTATGGCAGACCTAGCCAACCCTCCCACCATTGAGAAATGATTGCTGAATTCAATAAAATTTTGAGGAAGTGGTTAACTTGGTGAACAGCATCAAACAAATCACTTGCTAATATCAGCTCCTCCTCCTCCTCCTCACCCCACCACCACCTCCTGCATTGAACAATAGCTGTCACAAAAGCATATCAGTGTTGCTGTTTGCTGATGCTGATTCCCCAATACAGACAATTGAAGAATTTCCTTCTAACTTTTGTTCTCATCTAAGTATTGTTCTATCAATGGCAGCAGACTCTCCCACCTGATATCAAAGAGAGAAATGGTAGTGGGGAGGGCGGGTTAAGAAAAAAAAAAAAGAGAGCAAGTAACCATTCTGATTAGGTTTTTATTTCAACTTACACTCCTCCCCCAGCGTTGGTTTGCTCTCTTTTTTTTTTTCCAATTTAGTTGTTTGGTTTGGCAACCATAACAATCTACTCCAAAAACTATGTCACCTGTTACATAAATTTTTTTCTCTTTGTTTGATTAAATGTTTCTCCCCCACCCCCCATCCTGACAGCTCTTCTAACTTCATGTTGTTTGGTTAGTTAGACAAGTGGAACAGCATTTTGTCTGTTGTATCTTACTAAATACAGAATTTTTGGAATGATGATTTAATTTGTTTCTATTTACATATAATTTTAGATTTCATTAATGTACTTTTATAATATATATATATATATATATATATATATATATATATATATATATATATATATGTAGATGTTTGGCGTCTCTTAGAAATGTTTTTGTGTATGTTTTATGTTACTTGTATGGTATAAGTGCAGATGTGGTTGTATGGTTAAGAAACTTGCTTCCCAACCATAAGGTTTTAGGTTCAATTCCAAGTCCATTTCTCTGTCTCTCTGTCTGTCTGTCTCTGTCTCTCTCTCTCACACACACGCACGTATATATACATATATTCATTCATTCATTATGTCATAACTAGTAACACTGCTAAATACAGTAATAACCACACCACTGTATTGGAAATATGACTGGAAGCTGTTACTCAACGCAGTCCTTCTTTTTTGAAGATGGTAGGATAGGATTTGAGGGAGATTTGATTGCTATTTGTAACAAATTTCACATTTGTATAGAGGCTTCCTTCTTGGTTCAAGCTGGAGTTGGCAAAAGACTACCTGTCATACATTGGTTTCTTTCACTTAATCTTCTCTATAGAGAGGAGGGCAGTGCTCATGAGACTTTTTCCAGAGTCCCTGAGACTAGTGAAAGGAAACAGAGAAAGTTATCTTCAGATTGAAGACCGGAACCAGATGCTTGCAACAGAGTGAACCCCACTAAAAGCATCCAAAGAACAGGTATTAACCCCTTTGATACTGACCCATCCAGGACCAACTCTGGTTATATAATAAAAGCTTCCTGTTTTAAAAAGTTAATCAGTTACAACCTTCCATCAAAATTTCATGTTAATTGAAGTTCCAACCACTAGATGATTGATGAGTTATTTCACTAAACTCATTATTTTCAAAATTAATTGAAATAATGGCAGTGTATTTCAACAGAAATATGGTAACAAAAAAAGATTAAACTGGGCAATGTTGTGTTAATGACATAAAAACTTAGTTATTGATATTCTTCAATTTGTTAGTTTTGTAACTCAACTACATTAGCTTCTGTGTTGCTACAACCATACAGGGACAGCCTGGTGTATTACTATTATAAGTATTACCAAACTGCCACTGCTCTACAGCACCAAATCATTACAGAAATCACTGACTCTGACGTGCATATAGCACCCTCCACTACTGCATATAATATTTTCTTTACCTACCACAGAACCTGCACCATTCAGGATTGAAAATAAAATACCAGTTTCCCCTAGAATTTGATAGGTTTGTAACTAAACTATAGTTTCTGACATATGCATAAGGCTAGAAATTTTGTAGGTGAGATTAGTTGATTAGATCAACTCCAGTTACAATCTGGTACTTACGTTATTGCCTTTGAAAAGATGAATGGTAAAGTCAACCTTACTGTAATTCAAACTCAATATGTAAAAAAAAAAACAATACAACAAAGTGTTTTGTCCATTATGTTCATTATGTTACTGTTTCTGTCAATCCACTGTCCCATCCCCCACCTCTAAACAGGGTAAATGTTTGCCCTATCTACTCTTTACATTAACTTTTTCCCTTTGGTATTTATGTGTTTGTGTGTGTGTATCATTTTATATATTCTGTGTGCATGTACACACACATACACATTTAAAATCATTCAAATCTGTCTCAGATTTTGTACACTCCCAAGAGATTGGGTGGAATAATTCTAGAGTATCCAGTTCTATTCCTCCTCACCCGCTTTGGCTAAAATACCACTGGCAGCACTGTGAGTTGCTTACTCTTTAACTCTGCCTTTGTCTCTCACCAACCATTCCCTTGCTCTCTGTCTCTCTATCTCTCTCAATATACACACATATCACATATGTCCATTTATATCTCTGCCAAAACATTTTTTTCTTTTCTTTTCTGACCTTTTCAGTAGATAACATTAGATATCAGACATATTAGAAAGACCAGCCACTTCTACTTAATTTTTTTTCTGTCAGTGTCCAGTTATCATTTACCTCCTCCACTATAATTGTTTCTCTATTTAGCTGTCCCTCAGGGCAACAAGAGAAGAAAAATAGCAAACAGCCATCTTGATACCATATTCCACATGAGAGCTTAATATTTGCATTAAACCAATGTAGCATTTACTTTGGCTCTCTGCAGGCATCTGCTTTTATACCCCACTTCCTATCATTTTAGTTGTCAGAGGATTCTGAGCCTCACCTTGTTTTCCATCACCTAATTCTTACCTCACCACCCCGTGATGATTCTTAGTTGTGTTGCTATGTATGTGCCAATATAGCAGAGAAATAATCAACTACGTATGATACTGGTCTACAATCTCATTGGTCTTAAATATGTTTTGCTATCCAAAAAATGGGCTGTTTTGTAGTTTTGGATAGCACACATCATATAGCTCTTGAAGCTCATGCTAGAATCATCATCATTGTTTAATGTCTGCTTTCCATGCTAGCATGGGTTGGACGACTTGACTGAGGACTGGTGAAACCGGATGGCAGTTTCTACGGCTGGATGCCCTTCCTAACGCCAACCACTCAGAGAGTGTAGAATAGATTGTAATATTTCTGACGAAAAGAAAAAAAAAAAGCATTGCTTGTTTCACAAATGAAAATTCATGAAGGGGTTTTGTTGACTGCTAGGTCGTTGTTAGCTGATGAAACCAGTGTAAAAGAAGTAAGCCTAGATGCAATGGTTTTTAGGGAAATTCAGTCCAGTTTAGTGTTCCATAATCTTGTTCTCAAAGAAAGCCCTGCATGTAGCTTTGAAGGAGGACATGAACTAGTGTCATTGACCCTTGTAATTGGAGGTTATATTTACCACTGACCATCAAAGGATTTCTCCTAAGAGCCTTTGTACATTTTCTTTGGTGATCATCTGACATGGTCACCAGTAGAGAGTTTGTTGTGTAGTACAGTCTTGGACAAGCAACAATCTTCCAGCTTGGAAACATGCCCTGCCCAGCATAATGGTGGTTGTAACATGCCCTGACCAGCACAGTGGTGGCTGTTGGTTACATTTTGCCTGTTCAAGGATTTCAGTGTTTGATAATAAAGTTACTCCAGTGAATGTTGAGGATGTTGTAGATGCAGCATTGCCGGGAGTGCTCAAGAACCATGGTGATAGTAGTTAACCAATGACTTATACAGAATAATGATTAGTATAACAGCTCTGAACATGGTGATCTTTGTAATTTTCCATAGATGTTTGCTATTCCAGACTCTTTTGTGTAGTCTGCTGAATGCACAATTTAATTTAACCTGCCTTTGGTTATCCTCTTTGTTGATTTTAGCACTGGATGTGATAGTGCACCCCAGGGAGCTAAACTGCTGGGCCATCTTCAGATCTGTTTTGCTGATAGTAATGTAAAGATGGTTATAACCTTCCTAAGGTGTAGGCTAGCAGAGGACTTCTGTCTTCTTCAAGCTGTCTTTCAGTTTGAAGAGTTCAGCAGCTTCTGCAAAGCTGATGTTATATGTTGCATGGTTGACCCTGTATAGGTAACAAGCACAACATAGTCAACAAAGTGTAGCTCCCATTTTGGAATAATCTGTCCAAGAGGTACTCTTCTACTAGTCACCTGAAGTTGAACAAGCTGTCATTGATGCAGTATTTGATGTAGTGATCACTTTCTTCATTAAGGTCTTCTGTGGCCATTATGAATGTCATGTAGATGAAGAGAGAGAGAGAGAGAGAGAGAGAGAGAGAGAGAGAGAGAGAGAGAGAGAGAGTATGTATAAGGAGACTGTTTCCTATTAAGGGCTTTGAGAACTTGTTGCTGAGTCTAACTTGTCAAAGCTGATCTGGTTATAGTGCTGGATATTTGGTTGTGCCAAAATGTAACAATCTCAATGGCACTGATGAAGTGTTGCTATGAACACAGCAAAGTAGGAAAGGCTATTTTTTTTTTTATTATTCCCTGTCTAGCAAGTCAGACATTTGTCACACAGCATTCACTACACTGGGAACAAAGTGATGTATTGCATTTTCATCTTCTCTGAGTAAGCAACCACCCCAATATTGTGTGTTCAGGGAAAGTATGATTGAGTGTTTGGTTAAGAAACTTGCTTTCTGGGTTCAATTCCACTGCATGGTGTCTTAGATTAATGTCATTTTCTGTCAGCCTTGAATTGATGTATACCATATGAGTGAAACTGGGTAGATGAAAACTGTATAGAAGCTTGTTGGATGGATCCTACCTGTTATTGAAAAGGTATAGCCTTGTCAACATGCTGTGTCATGCTGATTCTATCTGAGAATTACATTGATTGCACGTGTTTGTGGAATGCTCAGTTACTTACACATCAATTCAAAGCAGTTGATTAAACAACTGAATCTTCATTGTTAGATGGTGGAGATCCACTACCATATATATATGTGTGTGCGTGTGTATTTATTTCAAGTGTAGAAATTCAGTGAAGCTTACTTATTGCTCAGTCTCCCTGTGGGAGCTGTCTTCAGATATAATCTAATCATAATAATTCTAATTTTAGTACAACACTTTTCAGTTTGTAGAGAGATAATCTATTGAGTTGGTACTTAATTGAGTCCTTGGAGGGATGGAAAGCAGAGTTGACATGAATGGAATTTGAACTATATTACACATACTAAGGTATGTAATTTAGACCCACCACCACCTGCCACAAGGTAGTTAGTCCTGCAACACTCTTCTGTTTCCTACACTTCATCAACTTTCTAATCATAATTTCTTTCATTGGCACAAGGCCACCAGTTTGTAAGAGTTCAACTTCAGTTACAACTGGTATTTATTTTATCAACATCAGAGAGATGGAAGGCTGATTTGAGTAGTACTGATAATAATAACAACAACAATATTTTTTTTTTTAATTATAAAAGAGGCACTTGAATAAGGGACAGTGGGAGTTTCACATCAAGTGAGTGAATTAGTGACATACAAGAAATAAGATTAGAAACTGTTGGAGAGGAATCCATCCATAAAATCAGCCCCTACACTTGACTGGCGTTTGTTTTATCATTCCCGGAAGTTGAAACCCTGCATGATTTTTAACTCTGTGAATAAATAACAATAATAATACTTGGTGCTGTATCGAAGTAGGTTGGCAGCTACTTTAACAGTTTTGTTAATATGTTTCTGTTGAAATACACTGGCTTTATTTTAATTAATTTTGAAAATAATGAAGAATTTTGTAAAATTAACTTTGTCGTAATTAAGGTGGTGTTTGGAATATAAATTAGAATAGCATTTTAGTGGAAGGCTTTAATTTAGATCACTCTAAAACAGGAAGTTTATATTACAGAAAAGAAATAGAGGCGGTCTCAGACGGGTTGGTATCAAAAGGGTTAAAGGAACCGAAATAAAGAAAAAAAAAAAGCTGTAATGCTACTTTTTGAAATAGCTTCTAATTAACGAACATGGTGCTGTAAGGGATTTGTACATAATCAAAGTCAACAGAATTGTAGTGCAATGTAATGGTTTTACATTCACTGATCTTAGCTTGCTTCTGTGGGGGGTAGTTAATGTTCAGTGAAGCACATCTAACAAGGCAGGAAACTTAGCAAATAGCTGATAATAGTAAGAATTCCTTAGCCTAGGTTAGATAGTACATTGTGTGGTGCGAGTATGTAAGTTCATACTTGTGTGTGTACACGCGCACACTTACACGTGTACACATACACGTGTACACATACACGTGTACACATACACACAGATGTATTAATATTTTCTGAATACTCATGAACTTAAGAGATAAGAGGTAAAAGCAAACAATATAAATAAGCTTTATAGTTTAACTTCATTTCCTGTGAGGTGCAAGCTCCAGGTATAAGTTTATTTTCCTTTTCCTATCTGAGTCAAGCTGATTGGGGATCCCCTCTTGCAATGAAAATGGTGAGCTAATAAAGAGAATAATTGGGTGGGGAAGTAGTTTCACAGGAAATGGCATGGACCTTAATATAAAGCAGTGACTCTTTCATCCCGTTTTTGCTCATGATTCCAGTTTGAACCTAGATTATGTCTGTCTCTCACTCCACTTTCATAGATGCTGTTAGTTGAAAAAACAAAAACAAGACTTTTACTATTTGTAGTGTTTATCGTTGCCATATCATTGAAAAACAAAATGTTTTACTATAAACAACTGCTTCTATGCAGATAAAATTGTGCTTTTGCAAACAAAATACTAGAAAAACATAAAACCATGTTGTGTTGAGGTGGATGTTGTTGTGTAGCCCCAAGTCAGACCCTGAATGAGCAGTCATAGGCACATTGGTAGTTCACTGAATAATAAGGTGCATCAATCATATCATTGTCCCAGTCACAACATGTCTCCATTTAATTGGAGAGGAATGAAGGTAGTATGCTCTGTTGGATTTGCAACATCAGTGTGCATGACTGATAAAAGCACAACCGTGTTGAGAGAAAAGTTAGGTATCAGAGGGATACCTACTAAGTGGGAGAAGTAAAGAGTATTATATGCACCTTCTTAACTTACGACCATCTGCACTTACGACCATCTGCACTTACGACCATCTGCACTTACGACCATCTGCACTTACGACCATCTGCACTTACGACCATCTGCACTTACGACCATCTGCACTTACGACCACAAAAAATAAAGTGTGGAGAGAGGTATCCCTTTCAAGATTTTATTGATTATGGACAGTGCCCCTGGCCACCTGCCTCATCTAGATGACCTTCATCCCAGTGTTAGAGTGGTTTTTATGCTACCTAACACAACCACTGTCATCCAACTCATGGATCAGGGTGCTGTTTTAGCAATTAAGGCTTATTCTCTCAAAACAACATTCACACCAGCTATTGAAGCATTTGATTCTGATGCAGATTTATCTTTGTGAGGCTTTTGGAAGCAGTACAACATTCTTCAGTGCATCAAGAATATTTTGACTGCATGGGAATGTGTACCAATGAAGTGTATGTCAGGAATTTGGAAAAAAGTGTCTCAAATGTTATACGAATACATTTGAAGGGTTTGAACAAGAAGAGGAGCTAGAAGTGATTAGAGAAGCCTCGGTTAAACTTGCAAACAATCTAGAATTAGAATGTGAAATAGATGTAGAGGAATTGCTAAATTGTGAAACAAAAGAACTTTCAGATGAAGAGTTGAGTGAATTGGAAGCACACAGATTGACAGAAGGAAAAGCGAGAGAAGATGATGAGCCAGGAAAGAAATTCATGGCAAAGGGTTTATCTGATTCATTTTCACAATTGAAACAAAGCAGTTTTGAAGCAATGGACCCTAATGTCAAATGCCTTGCAAAAGTTGAACGTATCATTCAAGATGCTATGTGTTGTTATCGTAAGATATATGACAAAAAAAGAAAAAAAAAAACGCTATTCAAACAAAGCTCACCATGTTCCTCAAAAAAAAAACATCTACTTCAACCCATGAGGATGACTGAAGATAAAAAATTTATTTTCAATTGCACTTTTTTCACAGGAACAATTTTTTTTTATTGTATGTATGCAGAATTTCATTTGTATTAATTTTTACATTAATTTAGATGGTATTTTTGTTTACAGTACAGTAGAGTACATATTACGTATTTTTCACATTATGTACAATAATTATGAATTAAATTTTTGTGCTTTATATTTTTATAACCCATTTGAATGAAAATAGTGTTGAAAAATATAAATCTGACATATGACCAGGTCGACTTACGACCTGTTAGTCAGTCAATGGAACCTGGGGTTGTAAGTTGAGAAGGTGTATATGTATGGGTGTAAGTTTTTATATATAGTGACAGGTATGGAGGATATCAACATAGACTCTCTTATATGTTTTGCAGTGGCATGGGAAAAATCATTGAAGTATAGGTCAAAAAGAGTTGGTCAGAAGAGAGATCCTAATGCTGTTTTTATCAAGAAATTGTAGGCTCTGGAAATAATGTTCTTATGTTGGCCTTGTGAGTAGTTTGCTAGCCAGCAATTTGTGTTGCTTCTTAAGGTAGTGTCGAGTATTTTTATAAGAGTGGATGACAGAAAATGCTGTTGTTGGTGTAGGTAAATTGTGTTGTGTAAATACTTTATAGACTTTGTAAGACTCTTATTTCTATAGTTGTTTTGTTTCTATAGTTTGCTTTGTACAGACTTGTAGATGCTGTTCTCTGGTGAAGTTCATAGCTTCTGAGAGAAATATTTCTGTCAAATGATTGGAATTTTAATTGTGACCTTGTTTAAATTTTTTTCAAGCTGGTAAGGTAGTATGTGAGGAAGATTTGAAATTTTTTTTACAAGTGAGTGATGGCACATATTTTCTCAGGTAGATATAATAGCTGACTTTGGGGAGGAGAGAAAGAGAGAGAGAGAGAGAAAGAAAAAGAAAGGCTAGGTACAGTTAATAAATTTGATGGGAAAGAAAGTGAAGATTCTTAAGAAGGCTTTTGATTAGGGAGTGAGCTTTTGAATGTTGTCTATGATGCCTGAACCATAATCAAGGAAAATTAGGATAACATTTCATTTCTAAAATATACATTTAAATTATTTGTCCAGATCATATTTTAAATTTGAAAATTGTGTATTGATAAAGGACTATACATATTTTGGACAATAATGTATAAATGTTATTCAGAGTGAAACTTTGTCATACGTCTGTTATGCAGATGAAACAAGATTTGTTTTTATACTTCATATTGCATATAGCAGTTAAATATCGTTTAGGTGTATATTTATCTATCTTGACATAGAGGAGTCTATGTTAACGACTGAACTTGAAGGAGGAAAAGAAAACTTTTGTGTAAGCATCCTTATTGGTTCACATTGCACTATGGCTCTGCTAGAGCATCACCTTTAGATGAACAAATTTACCCCAGTACTTAATTTTTTAAGCCTGGTATTCTGTCTGACCACTTGCTTTGGAAGCAAACTTCTTTCTACACAGCAATGCTTGTGCTTATATTCATAAGATTTTCACACTTCAGACATCTTACAGGATTGAAACAGTTTGAAACATGTGCAAGAATGTTTCTTACTGATCTCTTTAAGTCCTGGAACCAAGAAAACAATAACAATGTACATTGTCTGTCGCTGACATGTCAATCAGTTCTTCTCAGGTTGTCGGGTAAATTGACAGTTTTTTATTTTTCTTAAAGCCAGAGGAAGGAGAAGTGTGGTCCTTTGACCTTTGTAGGCCTCTGCTAACTGGTAAGACTGATGTTACTGAAGTTCAGTTTGAATTTGTGTAGGGTATTGTTATCATAATTTAATGTCTACATTTCCACACTTGCATCAGTCTGATAGAATTCCTGTTGCTGATCCTCACTTGTTTCCAGCCAATGTCAATATTTCCCATGACCAGACCTTTTTCAAAGGAGACTGGAAATGGACTGGAAATGAATGCTTGCATGATGGTGATGCTTGTTTATAGTCATCAGGTGATGTCAAGATATGGGTACAATGCAAAAAAAAACGTGTGTACACACACACACACACACACACACACAAATGGGCTCCTCAATGTTTCTGTCTATCAAACCCACTGACAAAGGTTCACTAGGCCTGTGTCCATGGCACAAAGCACTTACCCAAAAATGAACCTAGGGCTACATGGTTGGGAAGCAAGCTTCTTAACCATACAACCACCCTTGTGTTTACTGCCTAAAAATTGGCAGACTGGGAATTCCAAGATTTTGCAACTCTAAGGAGGATGGATTTGGTAAAGTCTTTAGAGTAGCCTCTGAGAGGTGAGACATGGTGGAGATGAAAAGAAGTAGGTGTGTTGAATAGGCGAGGATGGAGATGAAATATGTCTTATTGTTTCAGAGGAACTGAGGCTGTTGTGCATAAGTGAATTATGGGCTGTAGTAGTAGTGGTAGGTGTTGCTGTTTACTGCTAAATTAGACTTATAGTCAAAGACATTCCTGTCATGATCATCCTGCTCATTTTTCAAGTATAGTTCACTGCTTTCTACTGTAACCAATGTGTCCTACTTATTTGTTGATTTTTTTTTTAAGGTGCTTAGTGATTTGAGGGAGAGTTGGTTACTAGTTCTAGCAGGGTGAACAACCTTGTTGACATGATGGAGTTGTTGGTTGGTGCCGTGATGGAATGGTAGTTGTTGTTGTTTAGCCTCAGATCATCCTGATTGAGAAGACTATGGTCATTATAGCTATGAGCAGAACTTAAAAGTTGAAATTTGAAGTTATGGGAGTTTGGAATCAGTAAAAATCTACTTATTCTATATGTAAATTGTAATAGGTTTTGAGAGATTTTGACACAACTTGTTTTGGTGCTGCCTATTTGGTGTTGATGATTCAACAGCAACTTATTTGACATCAAACATTTTATGTTCCTCTCATTTTAATGTTTCACTCGTTTTGATCTTCCTCTAGGCCCCCTTCAACCCCTCCTTCTCTCTTTTTATGTATGTAAGCGTATTTCTCTTTATGTGTTTGAGGAGAGGGTTCACATTGAATTAATAAATTGTAATGTCTCTCTTTCTTGTTCTCTCTGTATGTGTATATTTCTGTGTGTGTGTGTGTGTATGTGTGTGTGTGCCTCCAGTGCATTGTCACCAAAATTGGCTGAATGTCTGGTCAGCTGCGCCAATTAGTGAAGCAGTGATGACAAAGCTATAGCCTTTTAACACAAATGTTAGATTAATGGTGCTAAAAAGTAGCCTGTTGCTAATTCACATTAGCTATGTATGATGTGTACTTTCAATTACTACAAGAAATATATGATTAGTCTAATTACAAATCGGAGTTAGGGTTGGTGGCACCATAAAATAATAAATTGAAGCTTTTGTGCATTATGTTCCATAGCTATGCCCATCCTGTCTTCTATTTTATCTATTTATTTTTAGAAGCTAGCAGGGTGAAATTTGAAGGAAATTTAGCTACTATTTCTAGTGTTCTTGGTATATAGAGACATTCTCTTTGGATCATGGTGACAGCTGTAGAGACTGTATTGTAGTATTGGTATACTGTGTGGTTATGTTTGGTGTGTGTGTGTGTTATGGGACATGAGGATTAAGATGTTGCTCAACAGGAAAATTTGTATGGTGGAGTTGTCTGCTGGCTTGGAGAGGGGACAGGGAATGAATCCTTTCACTTACATCAATGTATTTTGCTTTGTTTTGATTTGTTCAATAACTGTTTACTCAAACCTGCTCCCTGCCTTCTCCCTAGTTATTTATGTTTAATGGTATCTCATGACAAGTTGTTGAAATGATGAGTCTACATTTCTCTTTCCCTTTCTCCCTTCCTCCCTCTCTTTCTCTCCCCACCTCCCTGGGGCACTTCTTGAATATCAGTGTGGTTATTGGTGGTGGTGGTGGTGGTGCGGCTAGTGAAAGTTGGCTTTTAAGCACTTGGTCAGATCTCCTTATTAAAGCCATTTCACTTTTCTTTTTGCTGGTCATGCCACTGAGAAAGAGCATGAATGTCACAAGATCCTATTTCTTCCTTCTCTCAAATGTGGGGTCCTGTTTTGCAGGAAACTACTCTGTGTGTGTGTGTGTACATAGTGGGTGAGGGCCATAATATGTGACTTGATCTTGGTATGAGTCAATTTGGTGTGGCAGCATCTAATTTAGATTAATTTGCTGTCACCAGCATGAAATTAATCTGCAGAAACATGACTGTAGCATGATTTTACCCATCTATGTAACATCTGTCCATTTATACCTAATGAAAAGAACACCATTTTCTTAAATTTTACCATTTGCTTACAAGTGCCTGCAGTGCTGTTTCAATGACCACTTGAAGCCATATAACTCTACTTATTTCTCTGTGTGGATGTATATTGAATGTTTACAATATAAATATCTGAGAAACTTAGTGTTTCATTAAAATCATAATATTTAGTTTAGAAGCTAGACGTTTTTAGAAGCCACCTGCTGAGAAAACTGTAACTTTAGTAACATGGATACCGGATTGTGTTTTTGTTCTTTACATGCTAAAAAAAAAAAAAAAAATTGAGCTGATAGCTAGCAAATAGTCTGATTTTTGCTGCATAGTTAGATATATCTGAAGAATATTTGTTTATGTATGTTACCACTCTTGTTATATTTCTCTTGAAATACACTGCAGTTGTTTTAATGAATTTCATAGATAATGCAGAATTTAGAATTACTCTCATTATTAAGGTGGCAAGCTGGCTGGACAGCAAGCTGGCTGGGCAGCAAGCTGGCTGGACAGCAAGCTGGCTGGACAGCAAGCTGGCTGGACAGCAAGCTGGCTGGGCGGCAAGCTGGTAGAATCATTAGTGTTGGACATAATGCCTTTTGGTATTGCTTCTAACTTTTTACTTTCTGAATTCAATTCCTGCTAGAGTCAACTTTGCCTTTCATCCCCCTGGGGTTGATGGAATAGAGTGCCAGTCACTGCTGGTGTTGGTTATATTAACTCATCTTCTCCCCTCAGAATTGCTTGCATTTGGAACAAGTTAACATGATGATATTTTGACGGAGGGCTTTTAAAGATCACTTTAAAACAAAATTTATGCTGGTGCCACATTAAAAGCACCCAGTACACTCTATGGAGTGGTTGGTGTTAGGAAGGGCATCCAGCCAGAGAAGCCAAGTCAGAATAGACAATGGAGCCTGGTGTGATCTCTGGTCTTACCAGCTCCTGTCAAACTGTCCATCCCATGCCAATATGGAAAACGGACGTTAAATGATGATGATATTATAGAATCAAGGTCACTTCAAGACATGGTTGGTATTCGCCTTCTAGCATTTGTGCTGGTGGCACGTTAGAAAATCATTCGAGCGAGGTCATTGCCAGTGCTGCTGGACTGGCTCCCGTGCAGGTGGCACATAAAAAACACCTTTTTGAGCGTGGCTGTTGCCAGTACCACCTGACTGGCCCTCGTGCCGGTGGCACGTAAAAGCACCCACTACACTCTCGGAGTGGTTGGCGTTAGGAAGGGCATCCAGCTGTAGAAACTCTGCCAGATCAGATTGGAGCCTGGTGCAGCCTTCTGGCTTGCCAGTCATCAGTCAAATCATCCAACCCATGCTGGCTGGAAAGCAGACATTAAACGATGATGATGATGAATATTTAAATATCATGCCAAAACAGACAATGGAGCTTGGTGCAGCCCTCTGGCTTACCGGCTTCTGCCAAACTGTTCAACAACCCCTGCTTGTATAGAAAATGCATGTTAAATGATGATGATGAATCCCTTGTAATCCCAGGTAATTTTGTTATGCTTTTATATCACTAATACCTTCGATAAGAAAATGAACTTCACAACTTCCCATTAATATATGGAGCCTTTGTGCCAAATAGTGTTGTGGACATAAAATTAGAAGTGCATGAGGAATGGGTTTAATGTGTGAAGAGTGTCTTGCTTGGAATAATTTAATCTCCCTTTGCACACGATATAACAACAACTGGGTCTGATAAAGTCTCATACTTGAGAGAGTGACTCATATTACGTCTATCCAATGTTGTTTAATACAGTCAAAATATATATAAAAAAAATTTTGCATCTGGATTTTACATTAAATTCTTTCATCTTTAATTGCCCAAATTTCATGTTTGTTGTGTATTTTATTTTATTGTATTTTATTTTTTTTTGTTAATTTATTCTGCTGTGTGGTCTTATTTGATAGATGGTCTTCACTTGCAGTGCTGGCAGGAAATCTGCTGTCTGCCATTTCTCTTTGCGGCCAACTTTTACATCTGTCTGTATGCAAGCACGCATCCATACACTGCTTAATTTTGGACTCAGAGCTGAGGTTTATAATTGTGAAGTTGTGGTGTTCATCTCGTTTTAGTAAAAGCAAGCTGAACTGGAAAAGGAAAATTCTATTGTTAGTATTTCATAAAGCTTACCAAAATTAGATGTTTGTTAAATACCATAAAGGCTGTTAGCATATTGGACGAAATGCAAAGCAACATTTCTTCTAGCTTTAATGTTCTGAGTTCAAATTCCTCCAAGCTCAAGATTACCTTTCATTCTTTCAGGGTTGATAAAATAACTTCCAGTATTGTAATGGGATTGATGTAATTGACTACCTGCTTCCACAAAATTTCAGGCCCAGGCCCTGTACCTATTGTTGAAAGAATTGTTAGGTACCATATTTGATGGCATATAAGCTGCACTGATTCACCAAAAAAAAAAAAAAAAAAAAAAAAAAGTCTCAAAAAAATCACCCTGGGTCCTATATGTGAAGCTGGGCATCCTATAATCTTTAATTTACTAATGTTTTCTTTCTAAATTTGTGCTGTTGAAATTATAGTGTGTCTAATACACCTGTTCATCTTTTATGCCATCAAATGCGTTATTTGCCACATGCAAATTTACAATGTTCATTACTACTGCTGGCACTGCTGCTGATGAGGCTAATGAGGCTAATATTTGTTTCTAATTTAGGCCCAAGGCCAACAATTTTAGGGGAAGTAAGTCAAATCAACACCAGGACTTGACTTATTTAATTTGACCCCCATATTTAACTGGTACTTTATTTAGGAGGATGAAAAGTAAAGTTGATTTTGGTAGGATTTAAACTTGGAATGGAAAGAACTATCTATTAATCTAGGTTTTTTTTAAGAGGATCAGTTGGATAAGTTTTAATCCAGTATTATGACTTCATTAGTGAATTCTGATATCTTTTTCTAACATTGACACAAAATTTAGTCATCATTTGCAATTATGAGCTTGTATCATGTTTTTTTGGTGTCAATGGTTGTGAGCAGACATAGACACACTTATTTCCTAGAATCGTTTCTATGGCTAAATGCCCTTCCCCACACCAACTACTTTACAACATGTACTGGGAGATTTTTTTCGTGGCACCAACACTACTAAAGTTGCTTTGCAATTTACAAGACTTAAGGCCCAAAAGAGTCCCTATAACTAAGGGGGAATAGATGAGGTGGTGTAATGATTCTCAGTAGGGTGACAAGAGAGTGTATAGTATAAAGAGAGGAACAAGTTGATAGTTGTGAGAGGGTAATAGTGAAAAGGGTAACATCATAATGCCATGGATTCAATTCCTGGACCAGGCTGCATGTTGTCTCCTTAAGTCACTCCATTTCATGTTCCCCCCAATCCACTTAGCTCAGTCACTTTGCCTCATCACAATGTTTCCTATAATTCAAAAATTGCATGCTACCAACTTATTGGTGTATTTCTTCATTAACAACCAAACATTTTCAAAATATTTCACTCTGCAGCCTGTCTTCAGTGTTTAGAGTTTCTAAACTGTTTTAAACTAAAACGTAGTAGTTTATCATGTATTTTAGGCAATATTTAAGCTGTTGTTTATGATGATGTTGATAATGATAATGATGTCTGCACTTTTCTGTGTGTATTTTTATCAATGTTTAGTATATTACTGGATGTTTTGGCCTTGGTTCTGTCTTATTTTGGTGTCTGAAATATTTTATCTGATCGTCTTTTATGACTGATATCGCTGCTGTATTTACAGCTAATGTCTAAATGATGTGCCTGTCTTCAAAGTCACTGCTAAATTGTTTTAGCTCGTTTAAAATGTATTTTTAGCTATCCTTGTTACCAAATTAAATACTTCATTATTAAATATTTAAATGTAGACAGTTTGTGCTATGTTATTTCCCTGCTTTACATTTACTCATCTTCTCCCATCTTTATCAGTCACCTCTTCCCCCCCCCCACTCTTTCTTTTCTCCTCTGCTGTTTGTCTTCTATAAAATCTATTTCCTCACTGTTTCCCTCACACAGATGTCTCTATTTTGAGTCACATTCAACTGATAGCTGACATAGGATTCTTTGTCTTCTTACCTGCCAGTCTGTCTGTGTCTCCCCTCTGGTCTCAATGGGTATCAGTTTGTTACATACCTTAATAGACTTTAAAAATATTGGATGTGTTCATATAGTTAAGATGTTTATAAATACAAAGCTAACTGACCACTAGTTTGAGTGAATGACTATGACAATATAGAACACTAAAATCTAAATCTATCTACATAGCTTCTTATTTGTATGGGGTTAAGGGATCAGCCTTTAACTGCATTTGGTTTAATATTATTCTAGGAGATTATAAATTACCTTAACAAAAATATAGACCTGGAATGGTGTGGAGGACTGGAATTGTAGTTGTAACTATTACAAGTTTGCTATAGGTACATCACCTTTAGATGTTTTGTGTGTGGCATATTGTCACAGCCATTTACCAACTGGTTAACCATGTAAGGTGGAGGCGCAATGGCCCAGTGGTTAGGGCAGCAGACTCGCAGTCGTAGGATTGCGGTTTTGATTCCCAGACTGGGCGTTGTGAGTGTTTATTGAGCGAAAACATCTAAAGCTCCACGATGCTCCGGCAGGGGATGGTGGCGAACCCCGCTGTACTCTTCCACTACAACTTTCTCTCACTCTTACTTCCTGTTTCTGTTGTGCTTGTAATTCAAAGGGTCAGCCTTGTCACACTGTGTCACGCTGAATATCCTTGAAAACTACGTTAAGGGTACACATGTCTGTAGAGTGCTCAGCCACTTGCACGTTAATTTCACGAGCAGGCTGTTCCGTTGATTGGATCAACTGGAACCCTCGTCGTTGT
This sequence comes from Octopus bimaculoides, assembly GCF_046866305.1. Lineage (NCBI taxonomy): Eukaryota > Metazoa > Mollusca > Cephalopoda > Octopoda > Octopodidae > Octopus > Octopus bimaculoides. The sequence goes on along the minus strand of NC_142932.1, from coordinate 19,983,605 downwards.
TAGCGACGGAGTGCCAACAACTACAACCATGTAAGACATTGTAACTAAATGAACTTCTTTTTCTCCTTTAGGACCTGTAGATCCAGTACGAGTTTGTGGTTTGTCCTGGTGTGACAGGTTGATGGTTTTTTTTTTCTTCTTTTATCTATCAGTTACCAAAATATGTAGCTGATAGATAATCCAGGTTTACATAAGAATCTTGTTCACTGATATTGTCTTTAGGAACAGATGGTAGTATGTTAAGTGCAGATATGGCTGTGTAGTGAAAAAGCTATTTCCCAACTACATGATTTCAGGTTCAGTCTCAATCTCACTACATGGGATATTGGGCAAGTGTCTTATTTAGCCCTGGGCTGACCAAAACCTTGTGAGTAAATATGATGGACAGAAATGAAAGAAGCTCATTCTCTGTGTGTTTATATTTGTGCTATGTAACTGTGGCTATGAATGATGATGAGGTCACTTCTGTCATCAACAACTATGCTCACTTTGTGCCTTCAAAGATGTATGGAATAAGATACCTTTTACATGGAAGACAGGTGAGGGTTGTGACAAGAGGAGCATCTGGTTGTAAAATGATGTTTCAACAATATAATCATCATTTAACATCCACTTTTCTATGCTTGCATGATTCACTTTGAGTTGGATTTTCTATGGCTGGATGTCAAAGCTCATCTGTTTCCAAGCAAAGTAATATTTCCCCATGAACAGATATGTTCTCATAACATATTGGAAACTGATGACACTGCTTGTATGACAGTGATGTTCATCTACAACTATGTGATGTCAGTAGGAGACACAAACACACACACATACACACCTGATGGGTGTCTTTCAGTCATCTGCCATGTCCACCCATAAGGCTCTGGTCAATCTGGGGCCACAGTAGCAGATATCTGCCTACAGTACTGTACAGCATGACTGAACCTAAAACCATTTCGTTGCGAAACAAGCTTCTTTACCTCACGGCCATCCCTGTGCCTATATGTATGTAATTTTCTACCATTTCCTTTGAATAATGTTATAAAAACAGAGGAATCTTCAGCTAGCAATGGATTGAGGCCCCAGCTTCAAATAAACGAACCCTACATGTATTGAGTACTTGTTCTTTCCTCTTTGTACTTCCAAATACTTGTGGAAATAGTGATTGATTGTTATAAATATGTAAGTGGTTAGTAATGTTGGTCAGTATGCTAGGCTAATCTTATTTACCTGTTGCTTCTCTCTATCTTTAGTTCTCCTTCTTTACCTCTTCGTCTTTCCATCTACCCCCTTCCTCTCTGTCACATTACCACCAGCTGGCGAGATAGAGAAAGGAACACAACAAAGAAATATTTCTTTAGATAAACTCTATAGGTAGGTGTATACAGCAATAACAATCGCCATATGAACCAAAACTGAGAGAGAATCTCAAGTGGCAGCTAGGCAGGTCTTCATAGTAATTATTTACTCACCATTGCTATTTTTTTTTTACTGATGAGCCATCACCAAAACACACACATACACATAGACTCTCTCTCTCTCTCTCTCTCTCTCTCTTCCTTTCTCTCTCTCTCTCTCTTCCTTTCTCTCTCTCTCTCTCTTCCTTTCTCTCTCTCTTCCTTTCTCTCTCTCTTCCTTTCTCTCTCTCTTCCTTTCTCTCTCTCTTCCTTTCTCTCTCTCTTCCTTTCTCTCTCTCTTCCTTTCTCTCTCTCTTCCTTTCTCTCTCTCTCTAAGGGTGGACCAAAACACACACATACACATAGACTCTCTCTCTCTCTCTCTCTCTCTCTCTTCCTTTCTCTCTCTCTCTCTCTTCCTTTCTCTCTCTCTTCCTTTCTCTCTCTCTTCCTTTCTCTCTCTCTTCCTTTCTCTCTCTCTTCCTTTCTCTCTCTCTCTAAGGGTGGAAGGGAGATGGAGATTAATCTCTTTCACTCTAGTCTCCTGTTTCTAGTTGAAGTGAGCAATTACATTTCTAACCTAATGATATTTCTCAGCTGGGTGGTGGTGGTGGTGGGGGGGGGGTTAGAGAGAGGTTAGTTGTGTTTTTAATGAATGGCACAGGCTACTGCTGCTAAGTCATGCAACTTGTTGTTTCACAGCACACACACACACACACACAACATAGATGATGATGATGATGATGATGATGATACATGGTAAAAGAAGTAAAAAAGGTTAGTTGATTGTAAATCTGTAATGATAGTGTGTTGCTGAATAAATGAGACCAATTGCCTGAATTCTTCAACCTCTACTAAACTGTATTGCGCAGCATTTAAATCTATATTGGTGCTTGGTCTTTCTTGATTGAGGAAGTTATATTTAATAGTTTCATGATCACTGCTATTTGCAACAGCCATTAAACACCTGAACTACAACTATAGCCATGTCTTTTGTTTTTCATTTTTATTTTCTCTTTACTCTTTTTCCTTTTTACGAATTGTGGTTTCTGAGTGCACAGCTTTTGACCTTACTCTTAATTCTACATTGCTTCAGCTAGGTTTGAGATGTTTTGGGTATGATGCTTTTAGCATGGCTTGTTTCAGCACCAACTATTTGGTGTAGCTGACTCAATGCTTATTTGATAGACACTTTAATTTCTCTAGTTATCTCCCTCCCTTCTCTTTTCCCTCCCCCTGTTCCCTCTTTCTTTGTTTATGTGTGAGAACATATTTCCCTTTGTGCTTGAAGACCCGGAAAAGTATTTGTCAATCATGCTGAATTAATAAATTGTATTGTCTCTCTCTCTCTCTCTCTCCCTCTGTGCGTGCATGCATGCTTGTTTGCCTCCAGTGCTAAAAAGTTTTGTTGGCAAAACAAGCTGAATGTCCAGTTAGTTATGCCCTATTGTCAGCATCCAGATAGCTATTTTCAATCATCTCATTCCAACCTGAATTCACTTTGCTGATGGTTTGAATATACACCAGGTCATTTGGTTGTGTTAACATTGATAAACTGACTTCTTAATCCAAGAGAGAATTTCTCTTATGTAATATTTTGACAATTGTAGTCAAGTACTTTCTATCCTGGGGCCAAGCTGTTTAATTTCTTTCTTCTCTTTATTTTGTATCTCAGTAAACTTATTCCTGCTTGCCCTTGGTTCTTCAATCACTAATAGGTACTAACTTATATTCTCTTATAGTTACCATCAATAACCAAAGTGAGATTGTCTTTCACTTAATTGATTCTTAAGAAAACTGACTTCCCTGGGCTCCAATTGAAAGCATTAGCTTAATTCTATTCACACTCATAGTTCCATAGATAGCAGTTTCGATCTCTAGTACTATGAGTAAAGCAATGTGATGTTAGAAACCTGTTTACCATTTTGTTTACATTTGCATTGGTTTTTCTTCCTTCAGTTCTCTGTTTGAGTCTCACTTGTGTCAATTTTATCTTTTTATCTGTTAAGCATCTCAATAAGAACCTAATATGTTGGTGTTCAATCAATTGATTTTGTTTCTCTTCTGTGAAAATTGTTGCAAATTGCCCAAATCTCAGAAAACATTTGTTGTTATTGTTTGGATTACTGCCCCCCCCCCCCCCCCCCGCCATCTATTTTAGTGCTTTGGGGAAGCGGGGAGAGGGTTTGGATGGCTGATGATGGAACAGTTATTTTTATTGTTGAGAATTAATATACATTAAATTAACATACAACCTGTTGTCTGCCTTTCAGGCTGTGACAAGCACAATTTCACACTTTTTGAAATTCTTTTCATCCAGATTATTCCGTCAATTGTAATGCTTCTTTATTCACATTGCTTTCAATTAATAATCATGCATTGTCCCATAACTTTGAGATTTCGATGATGTGTTTGTTTATTATCTTTAGGATACCATTGTTGGGTAGTTGTGAGAAGCCAGATCTGGCCAGTTTGACCATAAAATAAGTAGAATATTTGGACCAGCTTAAATGCTAAAGGATTGTAGTAATAGAGTTGACCAAGTGCTCAAATCTTGACCACTTGATCAGCTGCCTAAGTTATAGTTTGTTGTCTCATGACCTGCTGGATATATAATCTTTTATCTTTTACTTATTTCAGTCATTATTTTGCGGCCATGCAGGGGCACTACCTTGAAGAACTTTTAGCTGAATGTATCGACCTTGGTACTTACTTTTTAATAGCTTGGTACTTATTCTATCAGTCTCTTTTGCTGAACTGCTAAGTTATAGGGACATAAACACACCAACACTGGTTGTGAAGCAGTGGTGGTGGGAGAAACACAGGCACAAAGATACATACATAGATATATGTATACATACATAAATACATACAATGGGCTTCTTTCAATTTCCGTCTACCAAATCCATTCACAAGGCTTGGGTCAAGCTGAAGCTATAGAAGACACTTGCTCAAGGTGCCCTGCAGTGGGACTGAACCCCAAACCATGTGGTTGGGAAGCAAGCTTCTTACACAGCCACACCAAGTTAAAATTCCCTCGTTGTACCCCACCGTATTTTAAAAAAGGAAAATCCATTCCATTCAGCTGTTGTCAATCCACAGCTGGAGGAACACCTCAGCATGCCATTGCTGGCTTATTTCTGCTTGTTGTAGTCTTACCTTACTTTGCTGTCTTGCTGTGGGTTGCGATAGGGTGCTCTTTTTGGTCAAGTAGTTAACGCTGGCGATTGACACTTATTTGATAGGATAGGTCTAGGTGTATTTTTCTTTTACTCGTTTCAGCCCTGGGACTGTGGCCCTATTAGGGCACTGGTAATCAAATGCTCAATCAATTTACATCAGCCTGCCCTACTTATTATGTTGACTAGTTCTTAACCTCTTTGTTACCAAATTTCTGTTGAAATACACTGCTTTTGTTTCAATGAATTTTGCCAAGTTACAAAGAATTTTGACAATAAGTTTGTCATTGTTAAGCTGGTATTTGGAACATGACATGAAATTTTGATGGAAGGTTTTAATTTAAATTTCATCAAAACAAGTTTATATCATAAGACCAAGGTTGGTATCAAAAGGGTTAAATTTCATTGTTTACAGACTCTCGTGTGTGGGGGTGAGATTTGAAATCAGTTTATAAAGGAATGTAACCAAAATACCACAAAATGTTTTGTTTAAAGTTCTATTGATTCTGCCAAAATGATTGGATGGTCAAGTTTACATATTGAGGCATCTGACACCTCACTTACAATATTTTCACATTCCAGCCATAGTTACATTTTAATGGAATTGCTGAAGAGGAATTAATGTTATTGCCAGGAATGTAGTGCAGGAGAATTTGTAGATTGTGACATTGATATTACTACTGCTAACTGATATTACTACAACTATTTGTTGTTATTATAATAATAATAATAATAATAATAATGATGATAATAATAATCTGTTTGTTTTATTTACCACCGGAGCCTGTTCATTTAATATGTTGCAATGGAGTTGGAAGGCATGCGAGGATAGTTACATTTTTTTCTTTTAGAGTGAGGGGTGAAACAAAAATATTGCACATTATATCAAAATTGACATATCGTGTAATATATGATACAATATATTAGAAATTGTGAAATAAACACAAACAAATGAATTTATGCAAATAAATACACCAGTTTGAGGTGGCCGTTGCCAGTACCGCCTGACTGGCCTTCGTAGGTTTTTTGAGCGAGATCGTTACCAGTGCCCCTAGACTGGCTCTTGTGTGGGTGGCACATAAAATGCACCATTTTGAGCGTGGCCGTTGCCAGTACCACCTGACTGGCCCTCGTGCGGGTGACACGTAAAAGCACCCACTACACTCTCTGAGTGGTTAGCGTTAGGAAGGGCATCCAGCTGTAGAAACTCTGCCAAATCAGATTGGAGCCTGGTGTTGCCATCTGGTTTCACCAGTCCTCAGTCAAATCGTCCAACCCATGCTAGCATGGAAAGTGGACGTTAAACAATGATGATGATGATGATATCATCATTGTCATTGTTTTAATGATCCCTATTCCATGCTTGTATGGGTCCAGTTGAATTTGTTATATATATATTTTTGTCCTGATGACTTGAAGATTGGTTATGCAGTTTCCATGGCATGTAAGTGATCAATGGACCCCTGCAATGGATCAGCACTCCGAAATGGGACACAGTCAAGGCCAGCAATTTGAGTGGTGGGGTACAGGTGGGGAGACAGACAAGTCGATTATATCAACCCTAGCACTTGACTGATATTATGTTTTATCAACCCTAAAGGACCTTGGTGGGATTTGAACTCAGAAAGTGTCAGAAGAAATACTGCTAAGCATTTTGTCCCATATGTTAACAGTTCTGCTAGCTCACCTTCTAGATGAATATATACAAACATAATATTTGCATGAATACAATTACATCATCATCATCTATACTTTAATACTCTTCTTGTCATCTTGTTTCTTCCTTTGTCTTGAGAACCATGCACCTGGCCTATTTGTTGTTCTATCACTCCAGTTGATAGAAAACATACAAGTCTGGGTCTCTTTCAACTGTTCTTTTGTGGACATACAGAAACCTCAGTTTTCAGCTACACAGAGGTATACTGCTCTCTTCCCTTGGATATTATTTCCTCAGGCAAGAGCACTTTATCCCCTGTAACTTACCTATCTAATACTTTTTATGTTTGCGAGTTGGCTTGTGTTCAATTTTCTCTCTGCCACTTGTAATATTAGCAAAACAGTTTTCTTTCTGTTTTTACCACTTATGTGCATCATGGTGTGTGAGTGAGTCTGTTTGTACAAGTTTTTGTGGAAGTGACTTTATTTTTTATATGTGTGCTTCAAATTTAGTATTTATAATTGTTTTGTTTTTCCAAACTCTGTTATTTAAAAGATTTTTATTAAACTTCTTTAACTGTATCATTTGTTTGTTTCACACTTGTAACTAGCACCTCTTACTGCTACCCCAGAAGAAACCATCTTAAACATTTAATACACAGCAATTAAAAAAAAAAAAAAAATAGATGCAGGAGTGGCTGTGTGCATAGGCGCAGAAGTGGCTATGTGGTACGTAGCTTGGTTCCGGGTTCAGTCCCACTGCGTGGCACCTTGGGCAAGTGTCTTCTACTATAGCCTCGGGCTGACCAAAGCCTTGTGAATGGATTTGGTAGACGGAAACTGAAAGAAGCTTGTCGTATATATATATGTGTGTGTGTGTGTGTTTATGTGTCTGTGTCCCCCCCCCCCCCCCAACATCGCTTGACAACCGATGTTGGTGTGTTTACGTCCCCGTAACTTAGCGGTTTGGCAAGTACTAGGCTTACAAAGAATAAGTCCTGGGGTCGATTTGTTTGACTAAAGGCGGTGCTCCAGCATGACCACAGTCAAATTGACTGAAACAAGTAAAAGAGTAAAAGAGTATATGTGTATCTAAATAAATGCATATAGATAAAAACAAAGCAACCCATCTACACTTATGAGAAGCCTCTACCTAGATTGGTTCAGATACTGTACAGTTCCACCCATGTTTTTCTCCTGGTACTAAAACTTGAGGCTCCTGAAACCACCTGTGAACATTGTTGATACTGGACTAGTTTCAAATCCTATCACATCCTCTGGGTAGTTGCCACTTAATAATATATATTGGCTATTTGTGTGATTTTCACCAATTGTTTATCATTTAAATCAGTCATGAGTGTGTGACCTATGGGACTTTGGGAATGGTGTACACCTAAACAAAAAAAAATTGCATTGAATTTTTTTTTACCTGTGGTCTACCTGATAATGAGCCATGCTTCACGTGGCCCACTTCTCGAAAAAGTTACCCATCCCTGGTATAAATGTTCTACAAAGTCGGAGCTTATTCGCTTCTCAATCATTGCATTGTTTCCTATTTCTGTTGTTAGTTCATTCAAAATATTCATTAATTCTTTATTGGTTGTTCAGTGAACTATGTTTTACATGCCTTCAATGTCGGTTTATTTTCTCTTTATCCTCAGTGTCTCTATTATTTTCCACCCCATCCACACTCCTCTGTTTTCCCCCATCATTGCTAAATGATGGTGTGATATTGTTTGGAGGAGATCCTTCAGTCACCTGATTGTCAGCTCCTAACATCTCAGATAAGGTAATTTTTTTCCTTTTATCCTTGGCACTGCAGCTAGTGGTTCCCAGGAAGCTGCTGTTTCCTGGACCTGCTGTTGATGCAGCCTCCTCTACTGACCTCACCTCCACCTTCTTTCTTCCCCTGATTTCCCAGTTCCTCTGAACAGAAAGCCTCCAGGTGGCTTTTAGCCACACACACACACACACACACCAATTAGGCATTCTTCTCTGAACACCTGTTCAATTACAATCACAATGATACACATTTCTGGGATAGCATTGTGTTCTTTCTTTGTTATGATCATACAGATCCCCACTTTTTGGCCATGTTATTTCATTAGGCTTCTCTGCCCATATTGGCTTATAAAGTCAATAGTCAACAAAACTACCTAGGTCTGTGATTGTGCCATAGTATTCCATCACCCTAACAGCAACCAATCTGTGGGCAGGTCTGTTGTGCACCAAACTCACCTTGCTTCTCACCTTATACTTCCATGCACTCTATCCCAGACAGGCACATTATTTCCTTCCTTGCTGTTTCTGGATGTATTCCTTATAATATATTCTGTTTTCTTTTTTCCTGTGAGCTAGCCTGTATCGATCACCTGCGTCTGTTGAGCAGTGTACACGAAACTATTGCTATTAATGTTATAAGAAGTATTTTTTTTTCATTTGATAGTGTTGGATGAGTCAACTTGTCCAAATGTATTTATTCATTTTTTTTGTGTTTTGTCTTTTTTGTGAGGTTCCAAAATGTTTAACCTTTTAGCATTTAAACTGACCATTTCCAATGCAAATATTCTACCTGTTTTACGCTCAAATCAGCCAGATCCCATCTCTCACACCTGCTCTACAATATCATTCTAAAAATATACAGTCATATCATCAAAATCTTGAAACTACAAGATAATACATGATTATTGAGAACAATTTGAATAAATGAGCTTTACATTTGACAGAGTAATCTGAATGCTAAAGGGTTAAGGAGTTTTGAGAGTTTTGTGTTTGGGGAGATGGTCCTATAAGTTATAGTTGAAGTAGGTAAGAAAAGTTTGTATCAAAGCGTTAAATTTTTGTAATAGTTGCCTAATATATCGTGATGGGTTAGCACCAGTGTAACTCTACAGTATTGTTTGATTCCTATTTATCACTTGGAAGTGGTTCTTGTGTTGTGAATAGGTCTGAAGCAAAATGTCTGAGTGAAATAATTTATTGCACTCCAAGCTCCATAGGTCTTTGTGTTAAAATCCCTCCTTGTAGATATTGTCATGTTTCTGGGTTGTAAATTTAATTTCACATACTTTAGGTTACTTAGCTTTGGGGCTTAAGTGTCAGATATCTTCTTGGTGAGTTAGCTGCCTTAGATTAGTGTTGTCCTATCCATGTACATTTATCTCACATCCACTACACTATATTGTTCAAGAAACTTTGCCTTTCATCCCTTTGAGGTTGACAACATAAGTATTAATTGAGCGCAGGGGTCAATGCAATTGACTAGTCCCTCCTAGAAAATTCCAATTCTTGTGCTTTTAGTAGAAAGGATTATTGTTATTAGAGTTGTGAGCTGGCGGAATTGTTAGCATATTGGATAAAATGCTGAGTAGTACTTCTAGCTTTGCTTGGAGTTCAAATGCTGTTGAGGTTGAATTTGCTGTTCATCCTTTAGAGGTCAGTGAAATAAGTACGAGCTGAAAACTGGAGTCATGTAATTGACATCCACCTCCTCTCAATATCCCCACCTTTTGCCAAAATAGAATGAATTATTAAAAGAAAGCAATAGATAGATAGATAAATACAATGGCAAGAAATCCTATGAATCTGTAATTTGTTTACTGCAGAAGTTTTATTCTCTTTTGCCAACAATTACTGAGTGGGTGGAGCTAGAATTTGAACTAAGACTTTTCTGTTTTCAAATGAAATGCCCCATCAGCCAACTTCTAGTGTGATAATTTTCAAGCCTGAATGATAAACAACCACCATGAGTTAAAACAAGATTGTGTAGGTGTTATTATAGTGAAAAATAATCTGCTGAGTAGAATGTTGACTGATGGTTGCATCCAACATAAGTTAGATGTTATTAGTTTAGCTACATCTATTTAGTTTTGTTGTTGTAATGATGATTATGATATAGTTATTTATATATATTATTTGAAACAGTTTGTCAGATTGCCAAAATACAAAGCAAGGGAAATTGTAAGGCAGTCTTTTCTGTGTTGTGTATCTGTTCTTGTGAGAGAGCATTAATGAATATTTATGTTTTTACATAAGAACTGGAACATTTAATTTTGCTTTTTTTTCTGGTGACAATTTGTTTTGATTTTTCTTTTATCTGATATTTTGTTCTTCCCTTTTCCTGACATTAAATCATGCAGGATAAATGTTTTTTTTGTTCTTTGCTTAGCAAAAAAAAAAAAAAAAAAAGAAATTCATTATGAAGTAAATCAAACAGTACTTTTATACTTTTGTAAACATAGGATAATTAAGTCATCATCAACATCATCATCGTTGTTGTCATGATCATGATCATCGTTTTACATCTCTTCTCTGCAGGCATGGGTTGGCTGAGTTTTCTGGGCTGACCAATGCTTTGAGGGAATTTGGTAGATGGAAACTGTGTGTGTGTGTGTGTGTGTGTGTGTGTGTGTGTGTTTCGTGGAAACTTGTGTGTGTGTGTGTTTCGTGGAAACTTGTGTGTGTGTGTGTTTTGTGGAAACTTGTGTGTGTGTGTGTGTGTGTTTTGTGGAAACTTGTGTGTGTGTTTTGTGGAAACATGTGTGTGTGTTTTGTGGAAACGTGTGTGTGTGTTTTGTGGAAACGTGTGTGTGTGTGTTTTGTGGAAACGTGTGTGTGTGTTTTGTGGAAACGTGTGTGTGTGTGTTTTGTGGAAATGTGTGTGTGTGTGTGTTTTGTGGAAACTTGTGTGTGTGTTTTGTGGAAACTGTTGTGTGTGTGTTTTGTGGAAATTGCTGTGTGTGTATTTGTTCCTCCAACCCATACTTGACAACTGGTATTGGTTCATTTATGTACCTGTAAATTAACAGTTTGGCAAAAGAAACTTCCATAATGAGAATTGAACTTAAAAAAACCCAAAAAGAACTGGAATCAATTTGATTGACTGAAACCCTTCAAACTGGTGCCTCAGCATGGTTGCAGTTCAGTGACTGAAACAAGTAAAAGAATAAAAGATTATTTACTTTGTCCATTCATGGTGAGGTGCACATTTTCGACAAATGAGCAGTGAACAAAAAAAGTCTTTTAGCACTGTTTTACACTTATCACTCTTTTAACTACCATCTCTTGTATTCCATTTTAAAATCAATGCTAGAATAGATCGGTGGTTTTATTTATTCAAGATTTTCTTTTCTTTTTATCTTCACACATTGGACTTGATGGCTTGAAAATATTCTTATATTGTAGTTGGGTGTCCTTTTTTTTTTTACCCATATCAAGTCCATGGGGTTATCTCTTGAGTAGATTAATGGAGATTCATAGAATAACTACCTCAGGGTCCCATTGTAAAGTCTGGCCTCATGATTTAAACCACTGAAGAGTTTAATATTAAGTGTTTACTGAAATATATTTGTTTGTGTTTTTCCTATTTCTTTATTTTCCTAACAGAATCCTCAGTCTTTTGTGCTGGGATGGGAAACTGTGAACCTGGGAAAGAAGACAATCTCTCTCAATGCGTATGTGGGTCTGTCTGTTTTGATTTGTCTTGCTTATTCAAGACTGAAACTAATGTGGACAAAAGAAAAACTATGGTTGTTATGATTAATCATAAAACAGTCACCCAAAACCTCAACAGAATAGTATGTCACTGGACTGTATACACCTTCAAATATAAAAACAGATCTGCTGTAGAGAGTGAGCGATAGATGCCTGCTATATTGCCAGCACAGAAAAGTTAACAGAAATAATATGAAGTCTTTCTGTACACTAACGTATTTTTTAAACTCTTTTGTTACCATATTTCTATTGAAATATGCTGCAATGAATTTAGTAAAAAGATTTTGTAATTATTAAGTTAGTATTCGAAGCAAAAATTAACACAAAACTTTGATAAGTTTTTATTTAGATCACTTTATAACAGAAAGCTTGTTTCATAGAACCGTAGGTAGCCTCAGATGGTTTGATACCAAAAGGGTTGAGATGTGGTCTCAAGTTGCAATGTTTGTCTCCAGATCCTAGTATTTCTTTTGACATTTTCCCATTTTCTGCTGGCAAAATTTAACTGTTTGCATAAGTCTACTTGAGTAACAAATGTCACTTCTACAATAGAGTTTAGTGGTTGGGATGATGTCAAACTGAAAAAATACTGCTGTAGAAACCATGCCACAACAGACAAAGGAAGTCAAGACAGCTCCCCAACTGGCTAGCTCCATGTCAAACCATCCAACCCATGCTAGCATGGACAATGGACATTGAATGATGATGATGACACACATGCACATATATACACATATGACAGGTTTCTTTCAGTTTCTGTCTACCAATTCCACTCACAAGGTTTTGACTGTTCTGGTGCTACAGTGCAAGACTTTTGTTTAGACATGGCTCTGTGGTTAAGCTTACTTCCCTACCATGTGGTCTTGGTTTCAAACACTGCAGAACACTTTACGAAGCTGTCTTTTAATATAGCCCTGGACCAATCAAAACCTTGTGAGTGGATTTGGTAGATGGGAACTGAAAGAAGCTGGTTAAATGTGTGCATGCATGTGTGTGTGTGTGTGTGTGTGTGTGTGTATCATTGTCTAGATATCACATAATGGTTGTAAATGTGTATTATTGTCATAAAAGCAAAGATGTTCATTTCCAGTCTTCCATGAAAAACATGTATGCCTGGCTGTGGATAAGTATTAACTTGCTTAGCAACAAGTGAAGATTGGTGATGGAAAGAGCATCCAGCAAGTAGAAAATATCAACATATTCCATCTGGCCCATGCTAGCATGAAGAATAGACATATGGTGATGTGTAATAGAAAATTTAGAAGTGAACAGAATTGTATGTAACTATACTCTATAGAGCTATCAGGCCGTGCTATATTTTAGACATCACTGAATTGAATGTCCTGTGGTGGTGGTGGGGAGGGTTTGTGTTATTATGCCTGTCTATCTTGTCAGGTCTTTATACCTTGACATTTTCTCAGTTCTCTTGATTGATATGTTTCTATTCACGAGTCATCACATCGAAATCTATCTCTCTTGTTTTTACTGTTTTTATTGACGCTATGGGGGGGGGGGGGGTCAGTTAACTCACTTGCCTCACTTGACATTTAACCACACAGTGTGACATCACCTCTATTTCTGCTGTATTTGCATATTGTTGTTTTGGCCAGGTGGAGGTCAATTTATTGCTCATAATATTAATCCTTTTCTTACCATGTTTCTGCTGAATACACTGGTGTTGTTTCAATAATTTCAAAAATTATGAAGAATTTAGTCGGTGAAATGTAACATGAAATTTTGACAGAATTTTAACCCATAAACTGTGATAGGCCACCTCAGTGGCCAACGCGACAGTGCGATAGGCCACCTCAGTGGCCAACGCGACAGTGCAATAGGCCACCTCAGTGGCTAACGCGACAGGCCACGTGTGTGGCCACGGAAGTAGGGCATGATCTGACCTAATTTTGATGACGTATAATGTATGCGCACGATACCCTTTCACCCCAGAAACAGTGTAGTCAACCACCGAAGGTGTTAAGAAACACTGATTATTTTTTTCGAGTGATAGATCGATGTTGACCTTTACCCAAAATAGGCTCAGCAGTTCGTGTTACATACAGCAAAATCCCAGCAGTTTATGGGTTAAATTTAAATCACTTTAAAACAGAAAGTTTGCACCAAGAAACCAAGGTTGGTTGGGTTGGTATTAAAAGGGTTACACATATTTGGTACCTGTTCCTACCAACAGGTAGTTGAACTGAGGCAAAGTAGAATATAAGAGTACTACTTTTCACTCTTATTCTTCTACTTTATTTTCAGGGCATTAATGGTAAATGGAAAGCCCGAAGGTTCCAGTTGACAGAAGATCACCTTATTTATCATCGGAAATGGAAGAAAAGAATAGGAGTCAGTTCTCTACCGTTGGATGGTTGTTCTGTAGTGTGTCCATGTTTAGATGCAGATTTACCATCCAGTAATCCATCTGTAAGTATTCCATTTTCTTACTAGTTTTGAATTTGGTTCATATCTATCTAAAAAAAATACTTTGTATATATATATATATATATGTATGTATGTATGTGTGTATGCTTGTATGTATATATCTTTTTTTTACAGAATTTTCTTCTACAGAATTTAAGTCAGTCGATAAACAGTGACAAAGCTCTTTTGTTTAACTCAAGACTGCTCTTATCTCAGTGTTTGTGGATATCTCATTTGTTTCGTGCATGTGTAGATAAACTTGCAATTATGTAATTGGTACTCGTGTCGCATTTGTATACAAGTGGTTGTATGTGTATGCTTCATTATTTTTGGTGTGTGTGTGTGTGTTTTACCTTTTTCAGTCATTGCACTGCTATTATCCTGGATTACCACCTTAATCTGTCAGTCTCTTTTGCTGAACTGCTAAATTATGGAGATGAAAATAAACGAATGCCAGTTGCCAAGTCATGGTAGAGATGAACACGCACACACACACACACACACACACACACACACACACACACACACACACACACACACACACACACACACACACACACACACACACATATGTTGGGTTTCAATGTAGTTTTCCATCTACCAAATTAATTCACAAGGCATTGGTTGGCCAAGACTATAGTAGAAGACAGTTGTGCAAAGTGACACAGTGGGAGTGAACCTAAAACCACGATGCTTGCAAAGGCGAGCTTTTTAACTATACAGCCATGCCTCTATGTTTGTATGTATGTGTATATTCCATATGTACATATGATCATATATGTGTGTGTGTCTGTGTGTGTATTTATTCAGCCTAATGACTTTAAATGGATATTCCCTGGAATGTTTTACAAGTGATTGTATTTGGGGAATGTGAATCATTCAGCTGTATTCTTTCTTGGAGAATCCCGGCGTTTCTAGGCTTTTATGTAAGTCTATTTGTTACACGTCTCAGTGCAAATATGATGTGTACAAATGAAAATCTACAGCTTTAATATAAGTGTTGTAAGATTCCCATTATATCTTTTATCTTGTTTCAGTCATTAAACTGCAACCATGTTGGGGTACTGCTTTGAAGAATTCCCATGGTTTTTTAAATTTTTTTTTAGTTGACTGAATTGGCCCCAGACTTATTATTTTAAAGCCTGGTACATATTCTGTCAGTCTCTTTTGCCCAACTGCTAAGTTATGAGGACGTAAACAAACACCGGTTGTCAAGCAGTGGCGGGGAACACACGCACACACACAATGGGCTTCTTGTCGTTTCTAACTACTATATCCACTCACAAGGCTTTGGTCTCCCTGCGGCTATAGTAGAAGACAGTGGGATTAAATCCGAAACCATGTGGCTGGGAAACCAACTTCTTACCACACAGCCCATGTATACTTGCTTTCTCTTCGTCTCTCTTAAATGCTAACAATCTTAGATGGTTTGATGTAAAATGTATTTGGCTGTCATCAGTTAAGAGATGAGACTTCTTACTTCCAGTGTCTTCATATTTTAGTATAAATAAATCGATACTTTTTCCTTTTTAGTATCTCACCTCTCTCATTGAGGGGCCCCTTGCTACGTCTTAAGAGCCACAAAGGTAATTAACAAATACTCTTGTACTGTGGTGCAAGAAAATCAAAAGACCCTGTTTTTAGTGACATGAAAATACTACTGATGATTTCTTGTCTTTTGTTGGGTCATTATCTTAATTCATAATTATGGTTATATTGTTTGCCTTCATTAATCATTACCCTGCTACTTAATGATACAGCTAACTCATATCACTTAAATATGGAGCTGATGACTGTCCAGAAAAATCTCTACCACTATTACTATTATTGTTGCCGCTGCTGCTGTTATTTATTGAATATAAATGGCTAATTACCATGTATTATTATTGTTGTTCATACTCTCCTGGGTAAGGTATGTTTATGACCCGGTTTTAATCCCAGGTTGAAGCTGTTTTGTTTAATTTATATCCCCTTATTGTTTCTCTGAAGCATGTGGTTACTGTCAGAATGATAATAATGGCAAACAGTAGTTGGCTGGGTGTCAGATTTTTGATAAAAATATCCAAAGTTCATGTCCACCAAAACACTTTACCCTCAAATGTCTTGATTCAAACAGTTTGTGAATGAATGGCATTTTTTGTTGTTGTTGTTGTTGAGCACATGGGAATTCTTTATAATGGTGTAAATGCCACTTTGAAAAGGATGATTAGTTCGAGATACATTTACAGAGAAATTGAAATCTTTCAGAAGAGATCCTTAACCTTTTTGATAAAATCCCACCTGATACCACTCCTTATTCAGTGACACAAACAAGCAATGTTACTGTTTACAAATTGCTATGTGCAGTAAACATAAATATATCTTATTTTAGATAATACAGAAATGAGTGTCTCATCTGTATTATGATGACATTGAAGTGAAATGGCTCAACTGTGAGGAACCAGTGACACTCAGCTTTCTTTGGGATTTGATACCTAAAGGCCTTGGCAAGCTGTAGTATGCAGATAGCAGGATCTGAACTCAGTACTGCAAAAAAGCAAAGCATTTGTCAGTTTTCAACTGATTTTGATTAATTGGCAGTATATCCATAGATAGAACTAAGTCAGTCAAGAGACAAGTTTTTTTAAAAGCGAAGTGTTAGTCATGTTACAAGCAGTTGACCCTTTTGCCTTGTAAATGGCCTCTTTTCAATTATATGTCAGCTGAATATCAGTTCTTGAGAATAGGGTTAGGCAAGGCTGTATAAAATTTAGATGTATTTTGGACAAAAATTGTCAAACTTAACAGATCCTATTAGGATCTGTTAAGTTATTTTTAAGTCAAGTTTTGTGGCTTCATGGCCCATTCAAGTAGAAAGTTGTTGACTGAGATGTATCCAGGTATAGGTGGCTTATCTAGTATCCCTTGAAGAAATTTGGTCAGGGCCTATAGTGGAAAAGAAATTGTGTTGCAGTGTATTTGTGTTGTAAACCTGAATTGTGTAGGGGTTGTTTAGCATATAGCCTCAGCCTTGTATGAATTCTAAATTTGATATTGAGGTCATTGAGCAATGTTGGAGGTCTATTCACTACATTGTGTAAATGATGTTAGTGCTCCTCTGGCACTGGACAGAATAAAGTATAATTAAGAAGTTCACTTTCTTTTGTACCATATGGTTTTAGGTCCAGTCCAGTTGTGTGGTACTTTGGTCAAGTGTCTGCTGTTAGAGCTCTGGGTTGACTAAAACCATGTGAGTGAATTTGATTGATGGAAACTGTGTGGAAACCCATCATATGTGTGTATCTGTGTTTATACTTCACTCCTTCCTATAAAAGTTGTGACATGAGTAGTGGTGCTGTTTTCCTGTCAACAGATCAGAAGCTTGCTTTGTGCCTTTGAAGTCATATGGAATAAGAGATCCCTTACTTGATACTTATGTGGGTTAGTGAGATGAAGGGCATTTGACTGTAAGATGATGCCGTGATAACATATTTGTCTTACTTATGCTAGTATGGAAAAATGAACATGAAATAAATAAATGAATAAGTAGACCCAAATAAGTAAAAGATTCTTTTGTTTTGTTTATGGTGCAGTTTGAAAGAATAATAAGCAAAGGAATGGCTCAAGAATATCAGATATCTGGCTCCGATATCTGATATTAAACACTAAACTATTATCTGATATTAAACACTAACACTATTATTGATTATTAAACACTAAATTTTAAAGTGCACATTGCAAGATGGAATGAAGTAGATTGTGAGATTTAATCACAGAATTTAGAGGAATGACTTTAAATTAAGTGCAAAGCATTATATAGTCAAGTACTCTTCAGTTATTTATACAAATTTTGTATCTTTTCACTTGTTTCATTCCATGCTGGAGCACTGCCTTGATGGGATTAGTTGAACATATTGACCCCTCTACTTATTTTTTAAAGTCTGGTATTCTATCGATACCTTATGCTGAATTGCTAAGTTATGACAATGTAAACAAGCCAACAGCAGCTGTCAAGCAGTGGATGGGCAGATGCAAAGAACACACACACTCACATAACCTATGGGCTTCTGCACGATTTCTGTTTACCATATTCATTCACATTGTGTTGATCAGCTCGGGGCTATAGTAGAAGAAATTTACCCAAGGTGCTGCAACAGTGGAACCGAGCCTGAAATCATATGGTTGCAAAGCAAGCTTAATCATCACATAGCCCGAAGGTTCCAGTTGATCCGATCAACAGAACAGCCTGCTCGTGAAATTAACGTGCAAGTGGCTGAGCACTCCACAGACACGTGTACCCTTAACGTAGTTCTCGGGGATATTCAGCATGACACAGTGTGACAAGGCTGACCCTTTTGAATTACAGGCACAACAGAAACAGGAAGTAAGAGCGAGAGAAAGTTGTGGTGAAAGAGTACAGCAGGGTTCGCCACCATCCCCTGCAGGAGCCTCGTGGAGCTTTAGGTGTTTTCGCTCAATAAACACTCACAACACCCGGTCTGGGAATCGAAACTGCGATCCTATGACCGTGAGTCCACTGCCCTAACCACTGGGCCATTGCACCTCCACACTTTTAATGAATATTTTTGTTGTTAAGGGCTGGGTTTAGCTTCATCAAAGCTGTTCCCAAAATAATCATCTTTTCTTGTATTTAGATGCAGTATATCCTGGACAGGACTAGATTAACCAATTGGTTCTTTCTTTTTTAAAGATAGTAAGGGTGTGATTTGATGGAAAGCTGAAGTTAGCTATTGTCTGATAAGGCCACAACTGCCATTTGACAAAGTCATGTTTAAAAAATATTTTATATCAAACATTGGTTATTTTATGGAATATTATTCATAGAAATAAAATTCTTAACAGATTATGAAAAGAAAAAAAGTATTTAAAAAAAGTGCATTTAATATGTAATTAGGATGTTTTCCTCTATGAAATTTTTTAATGTTGAACCATTTCTGTCTCTCTTTATTATAATGCATTTTTTGGCAATTTTGTGTTTAATAATTCCTGTACAGCAAGATGGACAGGCTGGAGGAAACCAGCCTGTTAGAAGATAGAATCATTGTCAAATTATGTTTTCAGGAACATATATTATGTTTTATATTCACAAATATTAAGATTCTTCTCCATAGAAGATAAAATTTTCAATATAACTTTTTTTTTTTTAAATTGGAAAATTGTCCCTTCTGGATTAATACAGACTTTTATTATCATTTTTTTATTAATTTTTTTAATTAAAAAATTTAACTTAACATTTTCATTGTAATACATTTAAATTTTTAATTAGAATTTGTTTTTAATTCTGTAATCAAGAAATTTTAACTATAGTTTTCTTTTAATTTGGAAAATAATTTTTGTTTTTCTGTAAAGCAATTTTTATTTATAGGAACTTATTTTAAATTTTTAAATAAAATTAGTTTGTGTTTCTGGAAGGTACAAATTTCTATTATAACACTTTCAAATTTTTAACTAGAAAATTTTTCAATTTTTTGTGGAAGATAACTTTTATTACCCTTTTTAATTCACAGATTCTATCATGGCAATAATTTAATGTCATTAAAATCATTTTTATTATATCTAGGCACAGGTGTGGCTGTGTGATTGAGAAGTTTACTTCCTAAGCACAGGTTTCAGATTCAACCTCACTGCATGACACCCTTGGTGTCTTCTAACACTAATCCAGCTCTTGGCTGACTAAAAGCCTTGTGAGTGGGCCCATCATTTATACATACATAATTTATATACATACGCACATATTTATCATATATTACGTAAGCATGTATATATGTCTGTGTTTCCTTATCTTGACATCCTGTAATTGTTGTAAATGAGTGGTGATTCATTTCCAATATTCTGTGCAAACAAGCCTGTCCATAGAGAAATATTAACATTGCTTGGAAACATGTAAAGGCTGGTAACTGGAAAGGTATTCAATTGCAGAAAATCTGCCGCAGTAAACTCTGCCTGGCTCATGTAAGCAGAAAAATTTGGATGTTAAAATGATGATGATTTTTGTGTGTGTGTGTGTGTGAACTTTTATTAAATAACTAATAGAATTAAATTATGGCAGTGATATAATTAGTGAATTAATTAAAAAGAGTAGTAATGAGCACACATATCACACTCACATCTAATGGGAATTATACTGAATGTAACTAGAGTATGAAAGTTAGATAAAACATCCAATC
This sequence comes from Octopus bimaculoides, assembly GCF_046866305.1. Classification (NCBI taxonomy): domain Eukaryota; kingdom Metazoa; phylum Mollusca; class Cephalopoda; order Octopoda; family Octopodidae; genus Octopus; species Octopus bimaculoides. The sequence continues at coordinate 19,963,310 of NC_142932.1, read as the reverse complement.
ATGACAGTGAAACAAGCCCCCCTCCCACTTTTTTTTTCTTAATAATACAGCTCTGCCTTGAAGGGTTTAGTCAAACAAATCAACCACAGTACTTTTTTTTTCTAAACCTGGTACTTCTATTGGTCTCTCTTTGCTGAACTGCTATGTTATAGGGTCGTAAACCAACACAGCTTGTCAAGCAGTGGGGTGTGTGTGTGGGGGGGGGGGCAAATGCAAAGATACACACACTCGCACACACACACACATATCCCTGTATATGTGTATATGATGGACTTCTTTCAATTTGAGTCTCCCAAATCTACTCATATAGCTTTGGTTGATCCGGGGCTTTGATGGAAGGCATGTGGTATGAACTGTAGGACTGAACCTGGAACCATGTGGTTGGGAATCAAACTTCTTAATACAAAGCCACATCTGCATCTATTATTTCTGGAATAGAAATTTTCTAATGTAAGCACAAGGCCATTTTGAGGGGGTTGAAGTTAATGGATTATACTGAGCCCTGTATTTGACTGGTACTTTATTTTCTTGAAATTGGCATGAGTTGAGCTCAGAATGCAAATTGCTGGAACAAATGGTGCAACAATTCTACCAGTTCACAAATTTTTGCACAAGGCCAGCAATTTTGAGGGGAGGGGCAAATTGATTACATCAACCCCATCATCATCATCATCATCATCATCATCATCATCACCGTTTAACGTCAGCTTTCCATGCTAGCATGGGTTGGACGATTTGACTGAGGACTGGCAAGCCAGAAGGCTGCATTTTATTGACCCTGAAAGGACAAAAAAGGCAAAGTTGATCTCAGTGGCATTTGAACCCAGAATGTGAAGAGCCGGAAGAATATGCTGCTAAGCACTTTGTCTGACATGTTAATGATTCTGCCAACTTGCTGCCTTAAATTCACACATAATGATAAAAAGTTAGTCTGTTTTTGAGTATAGGATCAGGGCTTAGCTTGGTTTCTGCACTTCTCAGCAACTGTGAGTGTAAATTTGCTCAGGATAGAATGCTAGTTTGTTGCAAGATTAATCATAAACTGTTGTTGGCACTCATTTCCAGTTGAGTAGACTGGAGTAATGTAAAGTTTTATATCCTGGCCTGGACATGAAACCCTGACTTTGTGATTATGAGCCCATCATTCTAACCAGTTGACCATCTGCTTTTGCAACAAGCATCATTATCATTTAATAACCATCTTCCATGCTGGCTTGGGTTGGATGGTTCAACAGGATTGGATAAACTGGAGGGCTGTGTTGAGCTCCAATGTTGGTTTTGGCATTGGTTTCTACAGTCGGATGCCCTTCCTAATGGCCACCACTTTCCACCACTCCATCTTTATCATACATTCTTTCCATCCTCTCACCTATCCATCCCTTTCTCCCACCCCTCCTCTCCAGATCATCCTTGCTGAATTATGGTCTGACATTCCATCCATAATCATCCCACCTTTTATTTAGTATTTTCAAAATTACACTATCCAATATGAGCTTTTTAGCTTTATTTTCTTTTCTCAAAGCAGTGAGATTTGGTTGCTAATTTTAGTTTGTCAAAGGAGGCCATGTAATGACCCATTGACCCATACAATCTCCTTTTGCTTGGTCTTTAGCAATGACTATTGTTGTTTCCTGCAACTTGCTAAACTCTTCACATTGTTCTTATTGAACTAAAAACAAACAACAATGACAAAGAGAAAACAGCAAAAACTTTTAGGTCACTTTGGAGATGGTAACATTTTGATGGCTAATAACAGAAACCTAGTCCTTCCTCCTTCAGTGACAACATACACCCTGCACCCTCCCCCTGACTTTACCTCGCACTAAATACACCCCCAACACTGTATGTTTAAGTGTTTCTTCCACATTCTTCTTCTCTTCATGAAGAATGTTGTCTTAGCAACCAGATGAAGAAGGAAAGACAGAGAACATGGCTGTGATCCAACTTATCTTGTTCTGCCAATCTCTGTTGTACAAGAAACAGCCAACTATCAGGATTGTTTACTGCATTTCTCTCCCTCTGCCTGTCTGTCTCTCTCTCTTTGTTACCCCCTCTGCATTTACCTCTCCCTCTCTCCCCCCCTTACATTGCTACAATCCAGCTTTTGTATGTAACCTAATGTTGTTTTGTTTCTGTTGATCTATTTTTTATTTCAATAGTTACTGACCTGATGGTGGTTGTACTTATACTTTTGTTGCTGGTGCTACTGACGGTGTGTGTGTGTGTGTGTGTGTGTGTGTGTGTGTGTGTGTGTGTGTGTGTGTGTGTGTGTGTGTGTGTGTGTGTGTGTAGTAGTTGTTGTTGATGGTAATTGTAGTAGTAGTGGTGATAATGGTGGTTGTAGTAATGGAATGAATTGATTGGGCATGACGGTTTGGATGATGACAATTTGGCATGGTCAATTTGACACTCAATCTGTTTTGAGACATACACCAGAGGCAAGCATACACATACATACATACACACATGCACACACACACCCATGCTCACACATTCATATGCAGAAATATATATTGATAAGGAGAGAAAGATGCATTATGCATACATGCAGGTCTTGCTGCAGGAATCTGCTTTGCCTGCCTCTCATGAGAATCACCGCATCCTCCGGTATGAAGCTGACCTGTGTACCTATCCTAAGGCTTGTAGTCCTGTGAATTTCACTTCAACCTCAATATTGCAGGTGGCACAAAAAAAAAAAAAAAAAAAAAAAAAGCACTCAGTCCACACTGTAAAGTGGTTGGTGTTAGGTAAGTTATTCTAATTAGCATCAACTCAACAATACCAAATAGGTGACAACAAAATGTCTTGTTCCATACCAAATAAGTGACAATAAAATGTCTTGTACCAATGAAGTAATGTGTTGTAATTTAACCCCAGGTCAGCACTGACTGAGCAAGCCTATTACAAAAGATATTCGAGCTATGACTATCTTGTCTTCAGCCACACTGTACCCATGACTTGCTTTGTTTATTATCTAAATAATAATGACCTGATGGTGGGTGTTTTATTTGTTTGTTGATGATGGTGCTGAAGGGTGCTCTGAGGCCATAGCAGAAGACACTTGCACACACACACACACACACACACACACACACACACACACACACACACACACACACACACACACACACACACACACACACACACACACACACACACACACACACACACACACACACACACACACACACACACACACACACACACACACACACACACACACACACACACACACACACACACACACACACACACACACACACACACACACACACACACACACACACACACACACACACACACACACACACACACACACACACACACACACACACACACACACACACACACACACACACACACACACACACACACACACACACACACACACACACACACACACACACACACACACACACACACACACACACACACACACACACACACACACACACACACACACACACACACACACACACACACACACACACACACACACACACACACACACACACACACACACACACACACACACACACACACACACACACACACACACACACACACACACACACACACACACACACACACACACACACACACACACACACACACACACACACACACACACACACACACACACACACACACACACACACACACACACACACACACACACACACACACACACACACACACACACACACACACACACACACACACACACACACACACACACACACACACACACACACACACGACAAGCTTCTTTCAGTTGTTATTTACCAAATACACTCGCAAGGCTTTGGTTGGCCCAAGACTATAGCAGAAGACATTTGATACTCCCTTCTCTATAAATCTTTGGCCTTGAGTGAGGGACAAAATGCTAAGCTGGTAGAATCGTTGGCATTCTGGACAAAAAATTTAGCAGTTAACTTTGCCTTTCAACCAAGTCAGTGAAATAAGTATCACTTGAACACTGGAGTCAAAATAATTGACTCCCCACTTAGCAAAAAATTTTAGGCTTTGTGCTTATAATAAAAAAGTATTTAGTTATGTCCTTAGTTCAAGTCGCTGTGAGGTTTGACTTTTTCATCCATCCCATTCTCAGTGGAAATATTTACTTTATGCCCCACTTTTCTCCACTCGGTTTAATGCAGGAGTCATTAATAACTTATTGACTCCATCATCATTTAATCTTTGTTTTCCATGCTTGTATGGATTGGACAGTTCAACAGGAGCTGGCAAAGCAGAGGACTGCATCAAGTGCCACTGTCTGTTTTGGCATGGTTTCTAGGGCTGAATGCCCTTCCTAATGCCATCCACTTTACAGAGGGTGCTGAGTGCTTTTTATGTAACACCAGCAACAATGAGGTCACCAAGTACTATGCAGTACAAGACAAAACCCCTTAACTGGTGGGGAGTAGTATTGAGATACAAAAAAGGTGTTTTGCATAAGAAGAGAAACATGGCTACCCCAAATGGGGAGAGAGAGGAGAGAAAGATGAATATGTGACAGAGTGGGGGGCAGGGGTAATACACTCAAATTACAGAGTGGTGTATATAGCAAAGTGGACTTGGGATTTGGGAGGGTGGGTAGGTGAGTTCACAAAATTTCAAAAGAGGCAGTAGTTAGAGGTGGGAGGTGTGTAATGAGTGGGTACAGGTAGAGGGAAGGGGTAATTAGAAAGATATATTGTGGGAAAGGGATTTAACAGGAACACATTGTGTGTTGGTATGTAGGTAAATATATGAGGGAGGACAGGCTTCTTAAGGACTTTGTTAGCCAGGGGCTATAGTGGAAGACACTTGCCCAAGGTGCCACTCAGTAGGACTGAACATGTGGTTGAAGAACAATCTTTTTAACCACATAACCATGCCAGCACTTACAACCAGAAATAACTTAAAATAACAGTGATAAGGTAGTCTGCTCCATCAGAGCTGACCATTGCCTATGTTACATTTCATGACTGACTCCTTACATCTGCACAATAAGTGTAAGTTAACTGATTGCCAAAAGCAATGGGATTGCAAAGACCTCAGCTCAGCTTCATGTAGTCTATGCAGAACAAATCAACTTAGCTAAGCCCATTTCTTTCTGGCACATGAAACACTTGTAGGATTTGAAATCACTAAGTACAGTTTTACATTTACTCTTACTTAGTCCTTTCACTCTATTACTGATTTGTAAATTTGTCATAAGGAAGCCACAAATTTCGAGTTGCAGAGTATGGTCTATAAATTGACTCCACCAGTCTTCGACTGGTGTATATTGTAGTACAATAAAGATGAAAAGTGAAGTTGACTTCTGTGGGGTTTGATGTCAAAATGAAACAGCCTTAAATACTGCAATACATTTTACCATGGATGTTCTAGCTATTTTGCCATTCCACTGCCCTCTGCCTTTGCTATAATATTAACAACATTCTAAAAATTTACCTGAAAAATATTTCATTTTGGCAATTTCTTCTTACAATCTTTGATATTTGAAACTGGGGAATATCTTCACCCACTCTTATTCTCATAAAATACATACACAGAGTTGGAGAGGAGCCAAGATATTCAATGTAAAGTTTGTATACATTATAGAAATATAACACCAGCCATCACTTTAACCACCACCCTACACAATATTGCCAAGATGACACAACAGTCTTGGTTAACCATTGCGATCTGTAAGTTTATCATGATCGTATTAACTATTGGATTAGCCAGTGCTGAGTGCCAAAAGCCAATGGGATGTAAAGATAGCATTTCAATGGAATTCATCTTCACATAGATGATGTGGAGTACATCAATTGAGTCAAGGCCATTCCTTTCTCAGTGACATGTACTGAGATTGAACTTAGGACTGCAATGGTATCATGTTAGTGATATTGGTTACAGAGGTGAAGTAATCATCACATCATGGTGATTACTTAATGATGGTGTGTATGTCTATGTGTTTGTCCTTGTTAACATGTTGCCTGATTGTTTTAAATGAATGTCATTCATTTCCAATATTCTACAAAAACATCTGGCATTGAGGAAATATTAATTTGCTTGCATACAGGTGGGTGTTGGTGACAGGAAGAGTATCCAGCTGTAGAAAATCTGCTTCGATGAATTCCTTCTGACCCATCAGTTGTATGTGGATAGTGGGATACTACCTGTAATCTTAGGTATCCATAAGTTTTTCAACAGTCTTTCAAGTGCTTAGAACCCTCCTGGTAATCCTTGTCCCTAAGCGACAAACTTTCTGTAGGAGCTCTTCTGGGTATTCTCCTTCAGCCATTTGTCTATATCTTTGTTAAATGTTCCCAATGCACCAATTATTATAGGCATGACCTTTACTGTTCACATGCTCCATATTCAAATTTTATGGGATTGTATTTTTGTTTTGTTTTGTTTTCCTCTCTATGATTCTGGAATCAAACGGACATGATGGGTCAATAAGTAAGCAACTTTGATTTTCCTTATCTATAATCGTTATGTCTGGTCTATTATTTTCTAATTTCTTGCCTGTTTGAATAGGAAAGTCCCACAAAATCTTACATTTCTCTGACACCAGTACTCTTTTGACTTGATGATTGCACCATGTATTTTCAGCTTCAAATTCCCATTTCTGGCACAGTTTCCAGCGTATAACTTTTACAACCTGGTTGTGCCTCCATTTCTTATATTGTTCATGTGCTATCTTGGGGCATAGGCTCTACACTTTTCTTACACATTCTCTCTCTATATTTTTTCTCAAGTTTGTTTGTTTTTATTGCTTGATCTTAAGCTGCTTCAGTTAGGCTCTTTGTTTCTTCTTTAATTACCCCTTTTTTAACCAAGCCCAGAATTTTGTTCCACATGTCTTCAGTGGCTCTCCAAAATTGACCGTGCAGAGGTTTCTCTTCAATCTGTCTGGTGCGCTCTCTTTGTACTTCATTTTTGTCCTTTTCTCCTATTACGTGTTTCATCACCTGTTCTTTATTAAATGTCTTTCATAGTTTTCTGTGCTGCTCTGTAAATACTCTACTAGACTTTTTCTTTCTATCGGTACACATTCTTCTACTACTGTTAAGCTTCTTTCACATTGGTCTCTCCTCAAGTACAGCAAGTTGATGTCAGCTTTTGGATGGTGGGCTTCATACATCATTAACTTCCTAGTTTTTCTGTCAAGTTACTTTATTTACATTTGACGGATATTCGTCCTCATCTTGTTTGTTGTTAACAATAATTCCTCATCTCTTAAATATAGAACTGAAGTTACTTTATATCGTTTTTAGTCCAGTCTATAATTCCAACTCCATATTTGATTAAGAGGACTGCTCTTGAATTTATTGCTTCAGTAAAGTTTTTGGAATCCAGTTATTATTGTAGCAAGTTTGTTGAAAGGTGGGTGAATGTTGGAAGGATGGCCAGTGTGAAAGGACCAATTCTGAGCGTGCTCCTGTAAAAAGGGAATTAAAGGAGAAGGGCTCTTGCCCTGTTGATCAGGCACCTGTGGATTTTCTGGGTTTTCCATGAGGACCTTAAAATGCCTCCCCTATTGAGAGTTTTAATTTGTTCAATTTTAATTGTTATTTATATTGTTTACATGCGGAAAAACCATTATATCGTCCTATTTTTGTCTTTTATGTTGTTGCATGTCCCTTAATATTATTGTAAGTCCTTGTGATTAATAAAAGAATGAATAATGATAATTATTATTATTTTTATCATCATCATCATCATATACACACAACAGATTAAGACCGTTGGAAAAGAAAGAAATCCTAACATCGGGTTACAACAAGTAACCTTAGATGCCAAGAACCCACCTAAGCATCGTAGTTGTCCCTAATAACACTGTTTTCTAGAGTTGTACTAAACTGGCTTTTCTGCCTATTTCCTCTATCCATCAGTTCAGATCTTTAGGGATAGTTCCCAGTGCACCTATAACTACTGGGATACATTTTACCCACACTTTCCATAGTCTCTGTAATTCAATAGCAAGGTCCTGGTGCTTTGCTATTTTTTTTTCTATACTTCTCATATTAATTTTTTCATCATTTGGGACTGTAAAGTCAATTGTCTGGCACTTTCTATTCTTTCTATCTACTACTACCAAATCAGGCCTTCTAATTTATTATTATTATTATTGTGGTTGTTGTCTTTCTGAGCATTGATAAAAGAGAAAAACCATTGTAAACAAACAACACTACTGCATATATGATGGTGACATGCATTTACAACTATTGTAATGTCAAAACGAAGAGACACAAACTCACATACACGTTAGCAGTCTGAGGCATTATAAACAACACATCCAAATTAAGTTGGATGTGCTAATTAATGTTTGTTGCAAAAATTGCTTCTGTTGCTAATAGCTAATTTATGCACAGCCCGTCAACTTTTTGCAACACCAATGGCTGTTTGGCCAGTATTATTCCATATCAGTTTGTCTGATTTTCTGTTCTGACATTTAGCTTGGTTAGCTGTAATGATGTGTGATACAGGTGAAATCACATGATTGGGTAGCACCATCTGCTGATGTACTAGTAAAATTCCATCAACTGATAATAGAATTTTGATGCTTTTTAGTATTTATTGTCTATACAAAATGCTTTTTGGGGATGTTTATAGCAAAGGCATTTATAGACAACATAACCAAGTCAGGTGGATGTGCTAACACACACACACACACGATTAACTTCTTTCAGTTTCTTTTGACCAAATCCACTTACAAGGCTTTGATTGGCCTAGGACTATAGTAAAAGACACTTGCCCAAAGTACCATGTAGTAAGACCGAACCTGAAACTGTGATTGGGAAGCAAACTTCTTAACCATGTCGCCATGCCTGCACCTACACATATACATACTCTCATGTCTGTATAAATATGCACATATGTTCACACTGTGTGTATATACACACACACACACACACACACACACACACACACACACACATACATGTATGTATGTATGAAGAGAAAATTACAAATAAACAAGAAATTTGTTGGTTGAACTTTGCCAGTAATTATGAAAGTGAGTTAAAAAGTGATGTAATGGCTGTAATTGATGGTCAGCCAATAGTTATTGAAAATGTCTCTTTTACTCAACAATCATTCATCTATTATGTCTACCGTAATGGTGAAATTAAATGGTATCTTTTTTATTGTTTGTTTTTTCACTCCCCTCTTTGAAATTCTCTGTACGGTAGATTCTGTGTTTTTTAATTTTGTAAATAGGGAAATTATAATCAAGTCACCAAACAAGTACACATCTGAAATTGTAATAGCTAACTAGAAATTACTTGAACTGAACTGTGAAAAAACACATTTTATTTTTAAAGCAATCAGCAAACAATTTAAATTTCTTTTAATTTTCTCTCTCTCTCTCTCTATTATTTGTTTGTCCTTTCTGCATCTTAGCACATATCTTGTATAAAGTTTCACCTTGTTATTGCTATATACTTTGTTAGCTGTATAGCTGTAAAAATAGAATGGCAGTTCATTCACTCGTTCATTCATTCCCATTTTCATTGAGTGTTTGCCAGAATCAAATATGCTTTTTAAGGCTATTTGTTGCATCTCGAGTGTCATAAATGGGAAGTATAACAGGTTTCTATACATCTTGGGTTGTGGTTTTGTTTTCATCTTACCATGCTATGTATGCCTTCATGAACAGAATGTTCATTTTTGTCCTTTTTTACACAGGAATTTATTATTATGCATGTTTATTTATATTATTATTGTAAACACTGATGCTTTACTGAAAACTATGTCTTTGAATTCATTCATGCCTCATTTGGTGCAGCCTATAAATTCCTTTCAGGTTTTCTTTCCTTTCTCAATTTCTCTGACGCTAGAGCTAATCTTTGTAAGTTGGCAATAAATATCAGAAAGTAATAGAAACTAAAGCAAAACTTCCAAGTGAGACAAGAAAAGGACATTGCACCCTAATGATTAATGGACTTTGAATGAAAATTTCTTGTCCATATTTTCCTTCTAAGTTTATACAAATAGGTAATCACTTTGCTACCATTTAGTTTGGGGTGTAGTCCCACTGCGCAGCACCTTGGGCAGGTATCTTCTACTATAGTTCTGGGCCAGCCAATGCCTTGTGAGTTAAATTGGCAGATGGAAACTGAGTGGAAGCCCTGTGTGTGTGTATACCTGCCTGCATTTGTGTTTGTTCCACTCCAACGCTTGACGATGGGTGCTGGTTTGCTTATGTCCCAGTTACATAGAAGTTCAGCAGAAGACGCTTGAAGGGTTTGTTTGACTGAAACTCTTCCTGCAAAGTGGTGCATTTAGCATTGGCTGCAGACCAATGATCAAAACACAAGATAAAAGACAAAAAAAAAAAAAAGTAAGTAATGGCTTCAATATAATTTAAATGTACCGGGGGTGGGAGGAATAGCAAAAGCAACTTATTGCAGTGAGACATTGTATTGGGTAACTTAGCAACATCTTTGTGTATTTTTTATTCTTTTATTTGTTTTAGTTATTTGACTGCGGCCATGCTGGAGCACTACCTTTAAGTCGAACAAATCGACCCCAGGACTTATTCTTTGTAAAGCTAGTGCTTATTCTATTGACCTCTTTTGCCGAACTACTAAGTTACAGGGTCGTAAACACACCAAAATCGATTGTCAAGCGATAGTGGGGGGGGGGACAAACACAGACTCACAGACACACACACACACATGTATGACGGGCTTCTTTCAGTTTCCGTCTTCCAAATCCACTCACAAGGCTTTGGTCTGCCTGAGGCTATAGTAGAAGCCACTTGCCCAGGGTGCCACACAGTGGGACTGAACCTGGAACCATTGTGGTAAGCAAGCCACCACGGCCACTCCTGCATGTATTAAGATAATTAATTTTGATGAAATACTTATCTGAAGAACACTGTGCAGAGTTGTTTTTATTGTCACTTAAATTTAGGTCAGCTCAAATCAAGCAGCTTTAAGATCAGTGACATTCCAGCTGTGATTATCTTTTTGTATGCATTTATAATCAATGTTTCTTCCTTCTTTCCTTTCTTTTCTTTCATTATTTTTCTTTCCTTTCATTATTTTTCTTTCCTTTCATTATTTTTCTTTCCTTTCATTATTTTTCTTTCCTTTCATTATTTTTCTTTCCTTTTTTTTTTGATAGTTTCAGGCAGGGTCATGTAGTTAAGTTTCTCTTCCTAGGCTCATGGTCTTCGATTTAATCTCTCTACGTGGTACCTTGGTCTTCTACTATAGCCTCTGTCTTTGCAGGAAGAGATGGAAACTGAAAGAAGCCCATTTTGTACGTGTGATGTGTATTTAATCTTTTTTAAAACCAAAACGATGCAAGTTAGAAAAACGAATAATACAGCTCGATGGTTTGGAAACAGCGTAGGGTGTTGAAAGGAAGGAATTTAGTCATAGAAAATCTGCCTCTATGAATTCTGCTCGACCCTCACAAGCATGGAAAAATAGACATTAAAATGATTATGATGAATAGGATGTTATTGGGAGTGGATTAGACTGTTATTTCTAGTGGTCTGAGTCATTGCATATAAGCTCTATGTGTCAGGATTTGTGTATGTGAACAAAGTGCTTAAAATCTGAAGGCCACTTTACTGAGATACTTGTTCAACAAATAGCTACTGATGTTGGCATTCATTGAGTAAAAGTCAGTTGTATGTGGGTGTACTCTCTATCTCTTTCTCTCTCTCTCTCTTTCTCTCTCTCTCTCTCTCTCTCTCTCACACACACACACTGACAGATATACACATGTATAAACATACATACACTTGTATGTATAAATATGTAAAATGGTTGGTATTAGGAAAGACATCCAATCATAGAAACCATGCCAAAATAAAATGTATGAAGAAAACATGGTTTCCTGTCCAAATATGATAGATCAGTTATTCCAAATATAAACTGACTTGGATTGTGATGACTCATTTAACCCATGCTAGCATGAAAACGAGGTAAATGATGATGTTTATGATGGTGTGTTTGTATATGTATTGTGTGTGTGTGTGTGTTTGACCGTTGACTGAACACTATTCAATTTTTTTTCTCCGTGTTTTTCTCCTTGTCTCCGTATTCTTTCTGTTGAAGAGCGTAGCTCGAAACGTCAAAGACTTTCCGTATTCCCGAGCGTCATACTAATACATCCTTTTGTTATTTACACCACCTGTCCTCGTCTGTTGTTGTTTTTTCGTACATTCTCCCATATATATATATATATATATATATATATATATATATATATATATATGCATTATATGTGTATTAATATGTATTGTGTCATCATCAATATTTAATATCTGTTTTCCATGCTGGCATGGGTTGGATGGCTTGACAAGAACTGGCAAGGCGAGATTTCACACCAGGTTCCATAGTCTGCTTCAGCTTAATTTCTACAGCTCGATGCCCTTGCTAATGCCAACCACTCTACAGAATGTTCTGGGTACATTTTACATGGCACGAGCGCCCACATCAATGCTTTTCATGTGGCACCTTGGTTTTAGTATATCAATTCTGTTGTGGTGGACAGGTTTTATTGAGTACACCAATGTGCCACATATCTGTCGTCTGTCATCTCCTTTGTGCGGTTGTAATTTGATTATGTGTATATTTTTTATGTGTGTATATATGTATACATATGCATCTCTCTGAGGGAGGGGCATAAATACTACAATGTCTTTTCTTGCAAGTTACTTGGTGACCTCACTAGTGCTGGTGCCACAAAAAAAAAACACTCAGTACAATATGAAGTGGTTGGCATTAGGAAGGGCATCCAATCATAGAAATCTTGCTGAAGTAGATATTGGGGCTAGATTCTCTTTTATTCTTTTACTTGTTTCAGTCATTTGACTGCGGCCATGCTGGAGCACCGTCTTTTAGTCAAGCAAATCAACCCCAGGACTGATTCTTTGTAAACCTAGTACTTATTCTATTTGTCTCTTTTGCTGAACCACTAAGTTACGGGGATGTAAAAGCACAAGCATCAGTTGTCAAGCAATGTTGGTGGTGGGGTGACAAACACAGACACACAAATACATATATATATATATATATATATATATATATATATATATATATAATACAAATAATATATGAGTATATGTGTATATACATACATGTATGTACATACCTACATCTACATGTATATATAGATGCATATCTGGGTACAGGACATACACACACACGACAGGCTTCTTTCAGTTTCCATCTACCAAATTCACTCAGAAGGCTTTGGTTGGGCTAAGGCTATAGTAGAAGACACTTGCCCAAGGTGCTACACAGTGGGACTGAACCCGGAACCATGTGGTTGGTAAGCAAGCTACTTTATTTCATTAAATATTGGCCATTAAGGCCTTACAAAGAGGGGACGAGCAAGGACAGACAAACATAAAGTAGCTGTGGGTTGGACACAAACATTAATGAGATGAGAGTGATAACAAAAAGATGAAATAAAGATGGGAGGGGTACCGGCGCCCGCTGACTGATAGCCCCTTAAGCAAGCTACTTATCACACAGCAACTCATGCATCTATATATTCACTACATATATTTTAAAGTTTAATTTGTCATAGCATTGCATATACATAAGTTTCATTTGAAAATTTCCTGGTGCTGTGTCTATTTTCACATGAAATATACTCCATAGTTCAAAATTGAGTTAGCTTGTAACCTTTTAACATTCAGATTACTCTGTTAAATATAATGCTTATTTATTCATATTGCTTTGAATTAGTTATGCTGTATGTTGTAGCATTGAGATTTCAGTGATGTGCTTCCTTTATTTTTAGAATAATATTGTAGTATAGGTGTGAGAGGCCAGATCTGGCCAGTGTTAACATAAAACAGGTGGAATATTTGAGCTGGATATGGCCAGTTGAACTTCTAAAGTGTTAAACCACATATCAGAATCTTAAATATGTTGCTATCTGTAGATTTGATCTCTGAGTTTAGAGAAATGGGCTTAGTTTGATTTCTCCAAGCTGGCATTCTCATAGTTAAAGATGAATATGTACCTCTAGACACTGTATATCAGCTAATTTTTTTCTTCTCTGAAGCTGGAAATTCAAGTTGTTTAAATGTGTTAAAACCATTAACACTACCAGGTTAGAAAACCATTTGGGATCACAAATTCTGAGGCGTTCATGTTTTTATTCTCAATGAATTGAACTGTTTCTTCCCAAAGTGTGAATACTCTATCTGGCATAGTACCTCAACTGAACCAGCAAAAATTGTTGAATTAAAGTGAGTTTCCATATCAATTCTCTGATTCCAACAAATGGTAGAGAAAGTGATAGTGGTTCGCTCTCTGAGACAAGATAATGTGTACTGTTTTGACCATGGGAGCCATCATTTCCTTCAAATTTAATGTTTTGCGGTGGGGCAGTGTAGAGTTAGAGGCAACCATATATTGTGGTACTGGTGGTGATGTTGATGGGGTCATTGTAGAGTAGGAGGCAACCATATAATGTGGTGGCAGTGATGAGAGTTATTGTAGAGGCAAGTTATTGTATAATGTGGTGGTGGAGGATTGTAGAGCAGGAGGCAGCCATATAATATGGCAGTAGTATTTGGGGGGGGGGGGCAGTATTTGATTGCAGGTATAAAAATATGATTTTAAAAAATGGGTTAAAAATAATTTTTTAAAAATATGGTAAAACAAAAAACAATAAAATTGTGTCTAAAACCTAAAGCAAATGAAAATGTGAATGTCTCATATTGATTTAATTTGTAACTTCATTTAGCTGGACTGGTTTTACCCGAAACTATCATTGTTAAGCCGAATTATATAAAATATTAGTGGCATACTTTCAAATTGGTAACAGTTCAACATTTGAATATTTTTGTTTATTTTGATTTTTTTAATACTTTTATTTAATTTTTTTGTTTGTTTGTTTGTTTGACAATGTCTAAGTGCTGGAAACTTCAGTGACTAACAGTGTTAGTCACTATGTAAGAAAAGAGCTCGTTGGAAGTCCTTATTTTGTACTCAATACAAAAGGAGTAGAGAAGCATAGAACTACTGATGTACATTCTGGCAGGGGAAGATTAGTAACACTATGTACTGTTTATATAGCTTGCGAAGGCACGTGACTTAGTGGCTAGGGTATTTAACTCACGATTGGTTATGAGTTCAATTCCTGGCAGTGTGTTGTGTCCTTGAGCAAGACACTTCATTTCACGTTGCTCCAGTCCATTCAGCTGGCAAAAAATGAGTTGTACCTGTAGTTTAAAGGATCTATGTTAAGGGTACATTTGTCTGTGGAGAGCTCAGCCACTTGCGTGTTAATATCATGAGCAGGCTGTTCCGTTGACCATATCAACTGGAAGGTTGAGGTTATAACATGGACTGTTTAGATGTCTTGTGATTGGTTGAAAGTTATACCGTGTACTGTTTAGAAGGTTTGTGATTGGTTGAAAGTTATACTATATAAACATAACTTCTTATATTCTACTTAGTTTAACACCACTACCAGCTCCTTGGGTACTTTTAGTCAACTCATTATCATATTTAGGGACCAGGCCTTCTCTGTTCTCATTCTATCTAGAGTTGGTATAAACTTCAACCTCCTCACCCATTTAGGATGCTCTGCAAGTGCCATGTTATTGTCCAGCTTTCTTCAAAAAACTTATAAAAATGCAATCAGTATAGTTGGTGTCATGAAGACATATGGCCTAATTTGTTTGGGTGTTTATGTCCATTATTGTATGAGCCCTGGATAGGCTGATCCAACAGAGCTATTGTATGGTTTTTCTAATTTTTTTAAAAAACAGAACAGTCTAGTTTGAAGGACATTCAGCTGTTGTTTCTTGTCATGTAACCACTTAGGTGTACATGTTCATGCATGGTTGATTAGGCATTCCATTTTGTTTTAAATCTTTTTATTTTGCTAGTCACATTCCAAACAAATCATGACCTTGTCTTCCTTAAAAAAAAAAAAAAAAAATCACGTCTTTCTGTGCTGATCATTAGCATTTGAACTTCCTAGTCCTTGAAGAGGTGTGATTTTATTTCATTGACTGAACTTTTATTTTCAGATCATAAAGATATGTCCGCATTTCGTCCTCTTTCACCAGATTGGAAAAAAAAAAAAAGTGTTTCCTCCTTAGCTTGAAATGCTTCCAGTAGATCAGAGCAGATTTTCACTCTTTTCTCCTTCAAATCTGGGGTCAACTGCTTAGGTTGCATACACTCTCTGACACCCAAAGTCTTTCCACTTCTTCTATAATGCATTGTGGCGACAGTCCAATTTTGTAGTAAGCTAACAGAATCTGACTTGTCTGTCCATATGAAACAATCCATGCACTTGCTAGTGTGTTGTCAGTGGTCACAGTTGATGGTCTCCCATTGTGTGGTCTGTCTTCAGTGCTGGTTGCCCTTTTCTTTAACTCTTCAGCATTTAAGCTGGCCATATCCAGCCAAAATATTCTACTTGTTTAATGCTCAAACTCGCTAAATCTGGTCTCTTACACCTACCTGACAATGTCATATAAAAAGTAAACGATCACATCATTGAAATCTCAGTTACAAGATAATGCATGATCAATTCAAAAGAATGTGAATAAATAAGCATTACATTTGACAGAGTAATCTGAATGCTGAACGGTCAAACTTCTTCATCCACCTGGGTGCATAGCTCTTGCTAGTGGTGTCATCGCCATCAACAACTAGTAGCCTTCTGTTGGTATCAGATAGCTTGCAACACTCATCAAGAACTCATTGACAACACTTTACTTCTTTTTGAAATCCATTATTTTCCTGGAATGAAAAAGAACTACAAGAGTTACTCTGCAGGAAGAGTTACACTACCAGCATATTCTTTTATTCTTTTATTTGTTTCAGTCATTTGACTGTGGCCATGCTGGAGCTCCGTCTTTAGCCAAGCAAATCGACCCCAGGACTTATTCTTTGTAAGCCTAGTACTTATTCTATCGGTCTATCTTATTTCCTTATTGCCCACGAGGGGCTAAACATAGAGGGGACAAACAAGGACAGACAAATGGATTAAGTCGATTACATCGACCCCCCCAGTGCATAATTGGTACTTAATTTATCGCCCCCGAAAGGATGAAAGGCAAAGTTGACCACGGCGGAATTTGAACTCAGAACGTAATGGCAGACGAAAAACCGCGAAGCATTTTGCCCGGCGTGCTAACGTTTCTGCCAGTCTATCTTGCCGAACCACTGAGTTACAGGGACATAAACACACCAGCATCGATTGTCAAGCGATGCTGGGGGACAAACACAGACACACATACGCATGCACGCACACACACACACACACACACACACACACACACACACACACACACACACACACACACTTCTTTCAGTTTCCATCTACCAAATCCACTCACAAGGCTTTGGTCGGCCCGAAGCTATAGTAGAAGACACTTGCCCAAGGTGCCACGCAGTGGGACTGAACCCGGAACCATGTGGTTGGTAAGCAAGCTACTTACCACACAGCCACTCCTGCATATGCAAAATATCATCTAGTAAAAATATTATGCTCACTTTTGTATTATTTTCAGGTATAACTCTCATACAATATTTAATGTGTTAAATGATATGTGTAAATGTGTAGACTGTTTAATGTGGTATGTAAAGTTTGTGTATATATAGACTGCTTAATGTGGTCAGTGAAATGTGAATGTATAGAATGTGAGGAATGCAGTAGGTGATCATTGTATGTAAAATGTTATGTCATGTCAACAGAAATGAGTATATGGTGTGGTGGTTGTTTAACCCTCGGTCACCTTTGATATGCAAACCTTTGATGAAAGGGTATTCCAGCTATGACTATCTCAACTGTGTGCACCTGTGTATGTGGAGACTACAGGAATCACATTCTCCATTGTATCCTATTTTAAAGACAGTATGGTGAGATTTGTAGAGTAGTTGGCTGTTATTTCTTGCAAGTCCAGTTACCACATAGACTTGTATTGTTAGTGAAAAGTGTGTATATGTATTGTGCGTGTGTATGTGTATATACATATACTCTTTTACTTGTTTTAGTCATTTGACTGCGGCCATGCTGGGGCACCGCCTTTAGTTGAGCAACTCGACCCCAGGACTTGTTCTTTGTAAGCCTAGTACTTATTCCATTGGTCTCTTTTTGCTGAACCGCTATGTTACGGGGACGTAAACACACCACCATCGGTTGTCAAGCGATGTTGGGGGGACAAACACAGACACACAAACATATACACACACACATACACATATATATACATATATACGACAGGCTTCTTTCAGTTTCCGTCTACCAAATCCACTCACAAGGCTTTGGTCGGCCCGAGGCTATAGTAGAAGGCACTTGCCCAAGATGCCACGCAGTGGGAATGAACCCAGAACCATGCCGTTGGTAAGCAAGCTACTTACCACACAGCCACTCCTGCGCCTACATATATATATATATGTATGTATGTGGGATCTTTTTTAAAACGGGGGCCCACATTTTTCATTAACGAAACACTTTGAAACTTGGAACACTGGTAGAATGTGTCATATAAAACATCTTTTTCTCTTAGTCTTCTTAAAAAAAAAAGAAATCCCTAAGTTATTCCATGTTAAAGTTGTCGTATTTCTGTAATTTCAACCAATCACTGACGTCCATTCAGCCGATATACATTAAGTGCCGACTACATAAAGAAACGATTCTGAAACAATTCTATCGGTGATAGGGTTAGGGTTAGGGTAAAAGAGCAAATTTAAAAAGAAAAAAGCAAATAAAACGAAGAAAAAAAAAAGAAAATGAAAAAAGCAAATTTAAAATGAAAAAAGCAAATAAAATGAAGCTATGGCTTAATCAGCCAAAGGAGTAAATGTAAACAACTGAATACTTGTCAGTGATTGGTTGAAATTATTGAAATAAGACAATTTTTTACATGAAATAAATTCGAATACAAAAATATTTTTCTGTTCTATAACACAAAATAGATAAGTATACGAAGTTTGAAAGTCTTTCGGTACCAAAAACACTACGTAAAACATTAATGAAAAATGTGGCCCCCGTTTTAAAAAAGATCCTGTGTGTGTGTGTGTGTGTGTGTGTGTATATATATAAATTGATACACATACACACGTGTGTGTGTGTATATCTAACCCCCCCCCCCACCTCCTGACCACACTTCAAGTATCTAAATTATTTGGTCATTTAAAGCTGTTTGTATGACAAAAAAAATGATATTTAAGGAAGGAGAAATGGGAGGGGATGGAAAATAAACGAAACATTTAAAAACAATATTTTCTTTTTTCTTTTTTTCCCTTTTTTTTTTCTTTTTTTTTTTTAGACTTTTCAATAATTTGTTGGGTGTGTGATTCAGAGGAAAGCACTTCTCTAATTACAACAGTATTTAGGGCTGGCCCTACATCTCTGCTCCTGCATGTACATAATCACTTTTTTTCACTTGAAAGTTCTCAGCACTCTCTGGAAAATGTCAACTGAATTCCTAAAAGAACTTTACCCCACCCTTAATTCCCTCACCCCCTTTTTATGTTTCTGTCTCTCTGTTTGTCTCTCTATCTGTCTCTCTCTCTCTCTCTTTATTTGTCTCTCTCTCTCTCTATTTATCTTGCATCTCTCTGTTTCTCTCTGTGTGCATCTCACTCCGTCTCTCTGTGTCTCTGTCTCTCTCTCTCTCTCTGTCTCTGTGCGTCTCTCTCTCTCTCTCTCTCTCTCTGCGTCTCTGTCTCTGTCACTGTGCATCTGTGTGTGTGTGTCTCTCTCGCTCTCTCTCTCTCTGTCTGTCTCTGTTTCTCTCTGTCTATCTCTCTGTTTCTCTCTGTCTCTCTCTCTCTCTGTCTCTCTCTCTCTCTCTCTGTGTCTCTCTCTCTGTCCGTTTCTCTCTCTCTCTCTCTCTTTGCGTCTCTGCCTCCGTGCGTCTCTGCGTCTCTCTGTCTTTGTGCATCTCTTTCTGCGTCTCTCTTTCTCTCCATTTGTCTCTCTCCCTCTCTCTCTCTCCATTTGTCTCTCTCTCCCTCTCTCTCTCCATTTGTCTATGTGTCTCTCTCTCCGTTTGTGCGTCTCTCTCTGTACGTCTCTCTCTCTGTCTTTGTACGTTGTTCTCTCTTGGTCTCTGTACATCTCTCTATATATGCCTATGTCTCCCTTTGTCTCTTTCTCTCTCTCTCTCTCTCTCTCTCTCTCTCTTTCCATTTGTTTATGTGTATCTCTCTCTCTCCATTTGTCTATGTGTCTCTCTCTTTCCGTTTCTTTGTCTCTCCCTTTCCGTTTCTCTGTTTCTTTTCGTTTCTCTGTCTCTCTATCCGTTTGTCTTTCTCTCTCTCTCTCCATTTGTCTTTTTCTCTCTCTATTTGTCTCTCTCTCTCTCTCTCTCTCACTGTTTTTTTCTGTATTTGCCTCTTTTTCTCTGTGTGTGTCTCTCTCTCTCTCTCTCTCACTGTTTGTCACTCTCTGTCTATCTCTCTCACTCACTCTATTTGCCTCTTTCTTTCTCTTTGTCTCTCTTCGTCTCTCTTTATAAACAGTTGGTCTCATCCATATTTTTTAACTGTTTGTGTCTGCTTAAATGAATGAAAGACTTCACTTCCCTCTCCCTCCTACTCTGCTGGTATTAGTAATCAGACTTATGGAAGGAGATCTGTCCAGTTAATCACTCAGTGAGCAGTTGAAACTGTTACTGGATCCCCCTCCCCACGACCCACCACCACTAAGTTTTCTCTTCTTTCTTGGACTGACATTTTCCAGTTGATTAATTGAGAATGGTGAAATCAGAAACTGAACCCAAAGACTGAACTGCTGTGACCCTTATTTCCTGTTCTCTCTGAAGACTAACATAGCACAGGCTAACCTCTCCTCCCACTTAGGTAGCTTGATCTAATGGAGGGTTCTGTAGGTGGTTACTAGTTCTGCTAGAAATAGCAACCAAATCTTATCTGCTTACCACCTTGAAAGAAAAAAATGGTATATGGAAAGAAGACAGTGGTTATGGCTAGGAAGCCCTTGATTACAGTTTCACATGGTCAGTGCTAGCCGAGGGTGAATAAATAACTTAATCTACCTGTTGTTTATGCATGCACTAATCAGAGGTGATCTAATCTGGTCTTTTTATTTCAGAACTGCCTAATTTTTCAGGTTTACTTACTCATAATGATTAATTTCTTGATATTTATAGGAGAGAGGTAATGAAATTGTGTGACAATATTTTCTCAAGGACCTGATATTGTTAGTGTAATGGCATGGTTTATGTCTTTCATTATTGGCTCACAAACTGTGTTTGGTTGTAAATGTGAGATCTCTATCTGCAGAGAAGCATGGTAAATATTTTATGCATAGCAGCTAGATGAACTAAGATGGTTTAGAATTGGTTTTCCTGGAAAGGATAAAATATTTATGCTGGATTTGAATTGCTAAGTCACGAGAGAGTATTCTAACTGCATATACATTTAACTGTTTCATCTCAACCCCAACAGGAACGAAACATTGAACAATTTAACTAAAGACACAGTGCAGCTATTAAATCAAGATCGCTGAAAGCAAATTATACGAAAATAAATTGGCAGATATTCCATATGAGTACATACTGAGATAGCTATGTGGATGTAGTAGACTCATACATTGTATTTTACGTAACCAGTCACAGTATGGAAGAGGAAAATAGTTAAGTGGATTTATGTATCAAAAATAGTTCAGTATTTCTGTTAGAGGTCTGTTTGATCTGTGTGTCATAAATAGTTGTCTGGTAAACTGAAATTCTGGTTTCAGGTTCAGTTCCACTGCATGGAAATTTGGCTAAGTGGATTTGGTTGACAAGAAGTGTGTGTGTGTATTTGTGTGCGTTTTGTGTGTACCCTTGTCTAGACGTCACAAGACAGTTGTAAATGAGCATCGTCGTCATACAAGTGAGGTTGTTTCTTTCTAGTCTTCCATGAGAAATATTACTTTGCTTGGAAACTGAGAGATGGTGATAGGAGATCTACATCCACAAATTCCATCTGACCACGTGAGCATGGAAAAGTGGATGTTAAATGATGAGGCATCAAGTTAATATCTTGATTATTATCTCCCTGTTTAATAATCCAATTGAAGTTGTATATTATTTTGACAAGTACTGAGTCTGGAATGAGTTTATTAATATATTACCAGTATTATAAGGCATGAACCATAAATCTCACTAAAATCAATAAAGAGATTTGAAAATGTAGCAATCATGCATGTACATACACATATATCTACCACCTGTGTATTAGGAAATATTCTTCATTAATTTATATTCAAAAGGTCTTGAACACCATCCTACAAATGTATTGAATGTAAACAAACTTGTTTAATCAAAAAGCAGTTTATTAGAAATAATTGCGTACAAGAATGTGATTATAAAATTAACAAACATCTTTCTTTCCATTCAGTCTTTATCATTATAAAATATTTTTATAAAATATTTTTGACTAAAATCAATGAAAGGCATTCAGATGCAAACTTATCTTGATTTTTTGTTTCTTTTATCTACTTGGTCAGTTCTGTATATTCAAATTAATTTATTAAGATTGTAATATAATTCTTTGAGGGTTAAGTGGTACTCATCAAAGGTTATATATAGCTATGTATGTCCACACACAAGCTTGCAACACCAACCTGGAACCACCATCTTGTTCAGAATATCGACCGACAGGAAGTTGTCTTGAGACATATATCCACACGAATATCTTCTGTCAGTCACTTACTGAATCTTGAATGTCTTGCTTCTCTGAGCATCATCATAAGATTACAAGATTATCCACCATCTTTTCAATAACAACTTTGACTACCTTTTTCAATTTGATATTTCTACCATCCATGGATGTAATCATAACAACAAAAAATAGTGCAATACCTAAGACTTTCAGACACAGGACACTGCACCCTTCAAAAATTCCATTCTTTCCAACAAAAAATCACCAACACCACCCCTGACATGCTTATGTACCCTTTCCACTTTATAGCTCTTTGACTGTTCACTTTTTGACTTTTATTCTGGGTTGTTCCACTAACAAGTCTACAGAAGAAGACACCTGCCCAAGGTTTCACACAGTGGAACTGAACCTGAAATCATGTCATTGGGAAGTAAACTTCTTTACCACACAGCTATACTTATTGATGAAATAACTTTAACCCTTTAGCATTCAGATGACTCTGTCAAGTATAATGCTTATTTATTCACATTGTTTTGAATCAACCATGTGTTGTCTTGCAGCTTCAAGATTTTGATAATATGATTGTTTACTTTTAAAATGATGTTGGGTAAGTGTGAGAAGCTGGATCTGGATAATTTGAACATAAAACGGGTAGAACGGGTGGGCTGGATATATGGCTGGTTTAAAATGCTAAAGGGTTAATGTTTATTTCCACAGCTTCGAAGTTGGTGGAAGCAGTAGGCTGATGGGGGGAAGACTGGCACAGGCAGTAACACACCATCATGTCAGATAAGAAGCTATGATGTGGGACAACTGTTTGAACACTAAAATATGAATCTATGTTATGCTAAATTGATGCAACACAGCATGAATCACTGCAGTAAAAATACCAGTGCAAAATTACAAAATAACATCTGAATTTACTTTCCCCTTTTATACAATACCTTTTGGCTTAGATTATATTCTTAGATACCAATATTTCTATCTGAAGTAGCTGTATTTAGTTGTTGGCATCCACCTGTTTGCTTCTATTAACGTAGCTCGCATGTCATTCTGAATACCAACCAAACAGTAAACCTCTGACTTGATGCTTTAAAATTAGAACTTACTGCATCTAAACATATCACCGTAATTATGTAGGTTGAGTGTTTTGACATCCAATCTTGTAACTGATGTAATAATCTATTGCTTAAAATCTTTATTGGTCTGTCTCTACCATCACTAATATCTTTAACCACCGCTGACACATGTTACATTGTATTTTCACACAGGCATTGTTGTGTGGTTGAGAAGTTCACTTCCAACCACATTGTTTCAGGTTTGGTCCCATTGTGTGGCCCTTGGGCAAATATCTTTTACTGTAGCCCTGGGCCAACCTAAACCACATAAGTAGATTTGGTAGATGGATACTGAAAGAAGCCCTTTGAGTGTGCATGTGTGGGCTTGTGTGTTATGAAGACAATGAACACAACTGAATATTGATATACAAGTGGGAACGAGTTTTAACAAATGTATTAGTTTGATGCTTAAAAAAAAAAGAAAGTAGTTTTAACATTTCAGACATTATCCCTTTATTAGAAAATGAATGAGAAAAGGTGATTGGAGACAAAAAAAAAAAAAAAGTGGATTAAAGAGGGCAGGCTGGAATGTGGTTCTGTGGCAGTCCTGCAAGGATGAATATTTCACTGACCTTGTGGAAGTAGTTGAAAAATCTTTAATGGTTTATTCTGTCCAAGGTAAACTAATTAATTTTTCTGTTAATCATGTGGTGCCATTTGCTGATCTTTATTATTCTTTTATTTCAGGGGACTTTCAAAATATGTATGCCTTCTGGAGATCGGGAAATTTATCTTCAGGCTGCTGGAGAGGAAGAAAGGAATCAATGGGCACATGCTATTGGTGCAGTGATTCGCTCTCTCAGTACGATAAAACAGGTTTGTCTATTGCATTCACTTTCTACATACTAATGGCTCTTTATTAGTTACTGGGACTCCAGAATGGTTGTGCTGCCATGTAGCAAGCAATAAAATCTGTTTTAATCTCTGTAAAATAGCTTTTAATAACAACACTACCTCCACCCTCACCACCACCACTTTTATTATCCTTTCAAAATAGCAGTAACAATACTAATACAACCACTAACAGCAGCAGTATTAACACTACACCATCATCATCATCATCATTTAATGTCTGTTTTCCATGCTGGCATGGGTTGGAGGGTTTGACAGGATCTAATGAGCTGCAGGACTGCATCAAGCCTCAGTGTCTGGTTTGGCATGGTTTCTATTACTGGATGCCCTTCCTGACACCAACCACTTTACAGTGTGTGCTGGGTGCTATTTTTGTGCCACTGGCACTCGTGAGGTCACCAAGTAACCATCATATGCTTTAACAGTTTACTGCCAACCAAAATGATGTGACTGTGCTATATCTTGACTGCTAATTTTTACCAAGAGTTCTTTTACTATCCATGACAATATCATATGTTGTTTAAATAGTATATCTAGAAGCACATTATCAAATGTGTCCTTTTAACACAGTAAAGAAATTTGGCCATCACCACCATCTCTGTCTTTTCAGCTACTCTTTCAATCCTTACATCATACAAGGTAGCCATGTATCTCCTCTATGGGAAGACACCTGTGCTTGTCGCACTATCATACTGTCGCTTCTCAACACCTGGCATAAAGCCACCTTCCCCACTCACAAATACACCCTCCCTCCAACTCACTCACTAATGTTACTACAATGTTTACTATGCTGTGTATTGGTGAGAACCTAGTGCTGTGTGATACAGGAGACAGTAACCACTTTTTCCATAACTCATCTTCCTAATACATCCTTCCACCTGTGTTCATCTCTCACTTTATATCCCTCCCTTCTATCTCTCACCTTTTTTGTACTCTTGTAAACCTAACTAGCTACTCACCCTGTTCAGTCTGCTGTACCACTTATTCACTTATACTCACCTCCCTGTAACTTGAGGGTATGCCCTGACACATTTTCACTACTATCCTCTTTATGTCTCCTCTCCTCTTACTTTTTCCAACTGGATAGCCATGTATCTCCTCTACAGCACGACACCTGTTTCATTCCTCTAGCATACTTTAACCTCTCATCTCCTGGCACAAAGCTGCCTCCCTCGATACTACTCACATTCTCAGTTGAGGGGTCTCGTGAGTTACTTGGTGATCTTGCCAGTGTTGTTGCCATGTAAAAAGCAACCAGTACATTCTGTTAAGTGGTTGGCGTTAGGAAAACATTCACCTGTAGAAATCATGCCAGAGCAGACAGTGGACTTTGCTTCAGTCCTCTGGCTTGCCACATCCTGTTCCTGACATCACCATTCAATGGTGATGGTGATAATGAAGAATGTCCGGATGAAGCTTGGGTAAACTGAGATGAAATTGTGCCGATTGAAAGTTATATTTGCTACTTCTTCTGAAGTAATGGTTGTGTCGTTGGTGTTTGTAGCTGTAACTGAGAGATGTTTATGTTGATACACTGTTCTCTTTCTGCAGGTGTCATGTCACAGAAAAGTGCCGTTCCAACACTTTCGAGTTTATGCAAATGTTAGGTGAGTGGCAACTTTTATATATTATTTTGTTTGTTTCTGGCATTGCATCTCTGATCCCCTCCACTTTTCCTTCATTCTTCCTACAAGACTGTTTGACCCTTTCTAACCCCAAGGAAAGACCTTCAAAGTTTTCTTCTTGGGCCCAATGATGCTATAATTGATATCTGCAGTAAAGGATGATTAAGAAAATGCCACAGTACCTACTGCCCTGAAAAGGCTCTTGGGCTGCAATCAGTAGAAAAAGAACTTCAAAGGCCAGTTAAAGATTCCCCAAGTTTCTTAGCATTTACTGTGTACTGAAGACTATTGCTTAACATTCTTAGTAGAAGTAGAGTTACTGAAGATCAAAATGATGTATACTGGTGCAAAAAAAAAAAAAATGCTAGATCATTATACCTGATTCCTCAAGTAGCACAGATTGTAAAGTATCATATTGTTCCATTCTGAGTTCATATCCAGTCAAAATTCACTTCACTTTTCACTCTTAATAATCATTCAATAATTTTTTGTTGGCCAATCTATTACAGTTTTTTAAAGTTATAACATGAAGAGGAATAAGAAGTTAGGAGCATTCTCATGATATTTGTAGCTCTCTCACTTCCCCAAACAGGTGAAACTTGTTCACTGACATTTTACTTGAAGTTTACTTGAAGGTTAAGTAGAAGTTCCTGTTATAATAGCTGCAGTTTAAAACAAGTATTAATAGCAGTATGTCTGGAGATGAACGGTAGAGCAAATCGAAGTTTGAATAACTCTTCTATATGTTAATCTCTCTCTCTCTCTCTCTCTGCTTGATTGCACCTCGTTTCTTTTCTGCTACTGCACCATATGTACCTTTTCGATTTTCTGTAGATTTAGCCCTACTAAGAATGCTAAGCAATAGTCTTCAGCACATTATTATTTTTTTTTCTGATTACTGTCCAAAATGCTTCTCAGGTGTTGTATTTTCTGATCATCCTTTATTGCATGTATAGATTATAGCAACACCATAAGGTCCAAGGAAAAAAAATTATGGATGTTTTTCCATGAGGCCAGGTTTAATGGTGACCTTTCTCTGAGCTATATTGCTGTAGCACTATTTCCAGAGTTGTTGATAATGGAGAAAGATTAGTGTGTGGAAACTTTATTTAGATTGATTCCCAGTGTTTTGAGTTCAATTCCTTTGAAGTAGAAGCTCTCAGTTATCCTCTAAAAAGAAGTGCAATAAACCAAGGGGTCTTCTGTGAGAAATAGTCTTGTGGTGTATAAAATCATTACAGATTTTTTTTTTTTAAAGCTAGTAGTAAGTTGTATTATACATGTTCAGATATTTGCATACACTTGCAAACTGTTTTATCATTATTATATGTCCCTTTTGCCATGCTGGCAAGAGCTGTACAATTTGACAGGAACCAGTGAGCTAGAGGTCTGCACTGATCACTGAACTCCATTGTGTAACTTGACATGGTTTCTACAGCTGGATGTCCTTAATTTCAACCACTTTACTGTGTGTACTGGGTGCTTTTTTTCTTTTTTTTTTTTGTAAGATAGTTGTTAGGTTGGGTAAAGTGGCTTGCTGTAGCTTATCCATTGATTTGGAGTTACAATGCAATAAAACCATGTTGTTAAGAACCAAGAAGCTGAGACTTTGAAGAGGACGGGTTATGTGTGAAGTGGTACCATTGATATCTTTTTTAAATCCTTTGAATGTATACCATATTTACATGTGTATAAGTTGCACTATGTTATGCTTAATTTTAACTGAAAAAAACTGAGGAGTGACTTATATACAGGGCAAAGTTGATGTCAAGTTTGAATATGAAGGAAGGAAATTTTGTATTAAGATTTAACACTAAATTAGGGATGCAACTTATGATTCATGAGTAAATATGATATGTGGAGTGAAATAGTTCCAATTGAGACTTGAAACCACAGTGTCAGCTCTTTAAGCAACTTAAAGTGAGAATAATGTAAGCATCTGGTTGGAGTTTTGAAATATTTTAGAATTACTAGCAGTAGCAGCAGTTCTGTGATGTGATTGCTTTGGTGAACTGTACCAGCATATGGTTCCCATTAACAGCTCTGTAGATTGGGTTAACAAGGTGACTGACCTTTTTAACCAGTTTACAGTTATACTGTTGGCGCAGCCAGTTGTGACATGCATTTCAGGACTACACACTTCACAGAACTAGTATTTATTTTTAGTTTCTATATTGTTCAGTGGATGAAAGATTATAAATGCTGGATAGTGTTCTGCAACTTTCAGTAATAACTTTTCCACAGAAGTTCTACTACCAATTTCCTGTCATTTAAGTGAATTAAAACACATGGAATAGTATCTTCTTTAAAAATAATGACATGTCACATTTGATTTAAAATCATAAACTATGATTTGCTAACACCATATATTTATCTGTATGTGCGTATACATACACTCATACTTTTTTAATAATTGGAAGAAGTTAGAATGATTCAAGGACTGAGAGTTTCATGCCTTGGAACTTACCAATGCACAAACTCTCGGTCCTTTAATCACTCTGTAACTTCTGCTGTTTATTATTAAAATACATGTTTTCAATTTTATTTTCGTGTTTGCATCACCGAACCTATATATATATATATATATATATATATATATATATATATATATATATATATATATATATATATATATATATATATACCCTGAATTGTGGTACAATATGGACAGATTTCTGAATACGGATGAACTTTTTTGTAAATATAACAATTTAATGAATAAGCATATTACTATGGATTATACCAAGTGGACTTTCCCTTTTTCTCTCTCCTTTTCTTCTTTGTGATTTCTCCTTTGTGATGTAATCTTGGGACGGAATATATTTGCAGCTGAAGATAGCTTTAAACCCTTCTGTATATCAATTATATACTCATATAATGATGCAACGACTGTTTGTGTATAAAGCTTGAAACGTGTGCCGCGGAATCCTTTGTGTTTTGTTTTCATTTTATGTTTTAATATATTCTTTCACCTCGGCCACTATCTGGCATATACCTCTAAAATTTGCAATATATATATATGTATGTATGTATGTATATACTTATTGAATTTATTTACTGATACTGTTGTACATAGGGTAATGTGTTTGAAAGTTGTGGTTTCTTTGGTTTGTTTGTTGCCAAACAACACATATTTTAGGGCTGTTGATACTACTGGATTGAATGGTACTGCCCAGGTGTTGAAACCATAATGATATCCATGAGGCAGCTGATGATGGAGGTATGTTAGATTGTTGGTATGGCTGTTTTTGTATATGCGGAATAGTATTATAACACATCCTTTTGATATATATATAAATGCATACCCTTCAAACAGAAGGAATTTAATATTCCTCTCCCCTTCACTATTATACTACATTATTCTCTAGCTTATTGTGTTCCCTTTTATTACAATAAAATATTTAGTGTGACATTATTTCCAACTTCTGCATTTTCTTTTTCTCTTGACTCCAGTGAAATAATTGGTACAATCCAAGAGCCTGGTGCTGGGGTTGAACTTGGCATGCACTTACGAGGTGGAGTTGTGTATAGAAACTGTTTCCAAGGTAAGAAGAATTAGCTTGTACCATCTTAAATCATTTTGTGTGTGTATGTGTTTGCAGAGATGGCTTGTGCCATCATGTGAGAGTGTGGAGAAATAGCTTTTTTAGTTTTAGTTTTTATTGTTTTGAGAAGGCTAGACTGGACTGGTCAAGTGGATAGTGATACTGAATCTTTGAGCTGAGGGTCAACTTTGCTGGTTTCAGAAAAATATCATCATTGCATTAGCATCTGCTTTTCTATGCATGCATGAGTTGGACAAAATATTGTTGAGGTGGATTTTCTACAACCAGATGCCCTTCACACCTCCAATCCTTGTTTCTAAGTAAGGTAATATTTCCCCAGACCAGGCATGTTTTCATGGAAGATTGGAAATGGGCACCACTTGCTTGAGAGTGATGTTTTTTTATCACTATCACATGATGACAAGGCAAGGAGACAGTCACACACACACATACATGACGGGTTTCTTTCAGCTTTCATCTGCCAAATCCATTCACAAGGCTTTGATTGCCCTGGGCTACAGTGGAAGATGCCTTTCCCTCAGTTCCATATGATGGGAGTGAACTCTGAAACCATATGTTTGGGAAGCCTACTTCTTATCACACAGCTGGATAAATGTCTTGCACCACTTTGTCATGCTTTGATTTTGAGTTTGGACCCTTCCAAGGCTGACATTGGATTGTTTTCTTCCTGAGATCATTCTCACAGCTAGCCAATGTATGAAACTATCTGTATATTCCTTATGTGTTTGTTCAATTTACCACGTTTAAATTGAACTCGCAGTGTCCTTTTCCTTAGCATCTCTTATTGTTTATTTTCGCTGCAGGTTGTGATTTAGTCAACTGGCTGCTAAGGTGGTCAGTTGTTCGAAACCGAGAGGATGGTGCTGCCATGGCCCAGACTCTGTTGAAGCTGGGCCATCTGCAGGAGATTGAACTCAATGATGGTTCTGCTATTGCTGGTGAAAGGTTTAAAGATGGTGAGAGTCTGTACAGATTTGTAAGTGTTCAATAATTATTTTTACCATTCTTTCATAAAACTGACTTGTCGTTGGAATTTTGATAAAATAGTCTAAGTCAGTACTAGTTGAATAATTCACTGGTGAAATAACATGTCTGTCTGTTAGTCAACATATACTCTGTGGTATGTCTTTTTTAGCCCATGTGTGATAATCTCCTGGTTGAAAGGAATCTAACAATATCCTGCTTGGTTGAATTAATTTGAAGTGGAGGCGCAATGGCCCAGTGGTTAGGGCAGCGGACTCGCGGTCATAGGATCGCGGTTTCGATTCCCAGACCCGGCGTTGTGAGTGTTTATTGAGTGAAAACACCTAAAGCTCCACGAGGCTCTGGCAGGGGATGGTGGCGAACCCTGCTGTACTCTTCCACCACAACTTTCTCTCACTCTTACTTCCTGTTTCTGTTGTGCCTGTAATTCAAAGGGTCACACTGTGTCACGCTGAATCTCCCCGAGAACTACGTTAAGAGTACACGTATCTGTGGAGTGCTCAGCCATTTACACGTTAATTTCACGAGCACGCTGTTCCATTGATCGGATCAACTGGAACCCTCGACGTCATAAGCGACGGAGTGCCAACAACAACAACAAATTAATTTGAAAGATTGGGCTGGTTGCTCTTGACTGGTTTAGAATGTGAAGTATGATCCTCAACTAGATAGACAAAGTTAAAGCTTATTCTGAGTTCTAAATTTGTGAATTGCACCTAATTACTTAGACAACCACTTACATGCTTACAGGTCTACTTGACTGGGGTCTACCCTAAACATATGAATGTGTTATTAGAAAGAGGATTAGCTGAGTGGTTGAGAATTAGCTTCCCAACCACATGGTTTTGGGTTCAGTCCCACTGAGTGGCACCTTTCTGAATGGCACACCTAACAAAAATTACCTTGAAATTTTTTTGAAGTGTGGCACGCCTAATGATGAGTTACATCTCATGCAGCCCTCTTCTTGAGAAAGGTTGCCTGAACCTGTTCTACTCAGTAAGTGTTGCAGTTTAGGTATGCTTGTAGTAATGTTAGTATATCCTTTAAATTGCTATTAATGGCCAACTGTGAGAAACTCCTCCATAACTATAAAACCCTTCAGAAATTTATCCCATTTCAATGCATCTCTATTGAATAATCACTAAATTTCCAGTTTGTGCTTATGGTAAATTTTTTTACAGTAATAGAGTACTTAGTAGCACTAATCCAAAGACGATTGAAGGTAGGGATTGGATTGGTTCAATTATATCCTCGTTATCACTCCTTTCTTTTTGTAAAGCAGACCTAGAGTAGAGATGGCATGGCATTGATGAGGCTGTGAATAGTAAGAGAAGGACTCTGCCAAGCCTAGCCAATTGATTAACAACAATAAAAAGTGAAATAGAACCAGTGTGTTTATTATTGGCATAATGACCTTCTTGAGGTACAAAGCGTTTCAACATGAGTTTATGAGTTGATGTTTCTTTCAGTGGAGCTGGAGTTATGTGAATAAATCTAAACTCACTGTAGTAAAATATTCTGTGCACTGTTGGGGATAGCATATTCCTGGATTTATGTGCTGCTCTGTTATTGTTTACTGACACTAATGTTTTATTTTATTATATTTTTTTTTCCTTATCTAAATATATGTCCTGATCCTTGAAACAGTTTTACAGTTGATATTGTTTTATGGGCAGTTCCTTTTCCTTCTAGTGAAAGGAAATGTCACCAATTTTACTGTTTATAACACTCTTCGAGCGAGATCGTTCCAGTGCCGCCGAACTGACTCCTGTGCAGGTGGCACGTAAAATA
Organism: Octopus bimaculoides; assembly: GCF_046866305.1. Classification (NCBI taxonomy): domain Eukaryota; kingdom Metazoa; phylum Mollusca; class Cephalopoda; order Octopoda; family Octopodidae; genus Octopus; species Octopus bimaculoides. The sequence goes on along the minus strand of NC_142932.1, from coordinate 19,930,779 downwards.
CACCATTTTGAGCGTGGCCGTTGCCAGTACCACCTGACTGGCCTTCGTGCCGGTGGCATGTAAAAGCACCCACTACACTCTCAGAGTGGTTGGCTTTAGGAAGGGCATCCAGCTGTAGAAACTCTGCCAAATCAGATTGGAGCCTGGTGTAGCCATCTGGTTCACCAGTCCTCAGTCAAATCGTCCAATCCATGCTAGCATGGAAAGTGGACGTTAAACGATGATGATGATGATTGTCCAAAACGATGCTAGTGACATCTTCAAATTTCTGTTCTATTGTAGACTTCTCTGAATATGGGGGCCAAACGTGATAGTTACTCAGACAACACAGACAGTGATTCCAGCAGCTCAGAAGAGGAAGATGAGGACGAAGCAGAAAGCCAGAAAAGATCTCCAAAGAAGGGGAAAGTGATAAAAGAAAGTTTCTTATTAAGAAAGGTATGTACCCTATGTTGGTTCTTGCTACAGTCTTGGTGTAGTTATTGTTGATTACTGGTCATTGGTGTGGCTCCAGCTGGTTGTTGAGTGAACAGTAAGGCGGCGAGCTGGCAGAAACGTTAGCACGCCGGGCGAAATGCTTAGCGGCATTTTGTCTGCCGTTACGTTCTGAGTTCAAATTCCGCCGAGGTAGACTTTGCCTTTCATCCTTTCGGGGTCGGTAAATTAAGTACCAGTTGTGCACTGGGGTCGATGTAATCGACTTAATCGCTTTGTCTGTCCTTGTTTGTCCCCTCTATGTTTAGCCCCTTGTGGGCAATAAAGAAATAAGTAACTATGTTGAAGTAGTTGTATGCTGTCAACTTAATGTGACAGTCCCCTAAAGGGGAATAATACTACTGTTGGTTAGACCTAAGAAGCTGCACTAGGTCTAACCAACAGTAGTATTATTCCCTTCAGGGGGCTGTCACATTAAGTTGACAGCATACAACTACTTCATTGTATCACTACTGCATAAATCTCTGAGAGATTTAGAAATATATTATTTCTAGTAACTATGTTGTTGTCCATAATAGACTGCTTTTGAGTGTAGAATGGCTTGTGAGGGCTGCAAAAGCTAATGTACAAAGATGCAGCAAGTAAAGTGAGGAGGGTCAACAACAATTTCAGTGATAAATTTGATGTGAGGTTAGGAGTTCCAGGTTAAATTCAGTTCTTAGTCTCTTATTCATCACAACCCTACATACCATCACTGAAGAGATGAAGACAGGCTGTCCATGGGAACTCTCATATGCTGATGATCTAACTCTCTTAGCTGAATCTATAGGGGAATTAAACAGAACCCTAGTATCTTCAGGAAAATGGTCTCACTAAATGTGCATGAAAGGAGTGAATATAAATTTGAGTACAAACTGCATATGCTGTACTCAATGTAAGCTGTGGACACAGAGCAGGTATAGTGGAATAATAGACAAGCTAACAGAGAAAGTAAGCTTCATTTGTAGCAGATGCACTGGAGCTGTAAGTACAATGAACGCAACAGATGATGATTGTCTTAAATGTCTGGCTGACTCACTACTAGTCAATAACTTTTGTTACCTACATTTAATAAGGAAGGAAGGTTTGTTCTGAAAGTATAGGAACCAAGTTGTAAAAGTGCAGGAGTGGCTGTGTGGTAAGTAGCTCGCTTACCAACCACATGGTTCCGGGTTCAGTCCCACTGCATGGAAACTTGGGCAAGTGTCTTCTACTATAGCCTTGGGCTGACCAAAGCCTTGTGAGTGGATTTGGTAGATGGAAACTGAAAGAAGCCCGTCGTATATATATATATATATATGTATGTGTGTGTATATGTTTTTGTGTTTGTCCCCCCAACATCGCTTGACAACCGATGGTGGTGTATTTACATCCCTGTAACTTAGCGGTTCGGCAAAAGAGACCGATAGAATAAGTACTAGGCTTCCAAAGAATAAGTCCTAGGGTTGATTTGCTTGACTAAAAGGTGGTGCTCCAGCATGGCCGCAGTCAAATGACTGAAACAAGTAAAAGAGTAAAGAGTGGGAGCTTCTACCACTTTTGGTAACGAAAGCCTTTTCCTTCACAATGAAGGACAGATTACATGATATTTGTATTAAAATTGCAATGCTGCATGCTAGTGGGACATGGTCCTTGAATGCAGAGGACTTAAAACTGGGAAGAAATGAAGCTAGTATATACTACTGGACATTTAACATAAGTGTCAGCATATGACAAAGTACAAATGCTTCAAGTGAAAAACTGGGCATCAGAATTAATCAGATGTAGTGTGCAAGAAATCCTACTGGTATGGACCTGTGATATTTATAGATGAGGACAGCTGTATAAAGAAGTGCTGGATACTCAATCAGGATCACAGACAAGGCCAAGAATGTGATGTGACATACAAACAAGATATTGTCTACCATGAAGTACTGTGAGGAAGACCACTGTGCCAGCTACCATCACCACCACACCAGCCAGCTAGCTCCTTCATTACACATCCAAATTACACCTTCAAGACCGGAGAACAAGTTTGGGGGGTTGGGGCTGCTGGATCTCTCTCACAGCGGCCTCCTCCCACACCATACCAGCAAACCACCACCTCCATAGTCTGCAGCAGTGACCGCAACTCAGTCTAATAGTGTTCGACCCCCAGCACAAGATACTTCGCTGCCCCCCAATTCAATATAGTCAGTTACAACAACACTCAAGCTGGTTAGCAGGAGAGGAAAACTCATGGAGTGAGTGAACTCAATGACTACAGGTGGTACCAGTTAAGAACAAAAGGCATCAATGCTCAAAACTCCTGGACTACAGGTGGTACCAGTTAAAAAAAAAACCTCAGTGCTCACACCTCCTGGGGATGCGGAAGTCAGCTTTGTGCAATGTGCATGTATATGAACTGTTGAATTTCAAAAATATCAAATTATATTGTATAAATATTTATGATTATTAGTAATATAACAAAAATGATTCCAAACTCAAATATGGTCACTATTTAAAGATGCTTACATTTTTAGTATTTTGTATAATTTCCCAGGGTCCTGCATATACATAATTATTCGATAGTTATTAAGTGAAGTCTCTGTTTACGGATGCTTATATTTTTTATGTTTTCTATGAAGCTTTCATGGGTCCAGCTAATAAATTATTATTATTGAATGAGAGAGGAGTGCATGCCATCAAAGTGACAAATATACTTTTCTACTCTAGGCACAAGGCCCAAAATTTGGGGGGAGGGAACCAGTCGATTAGATCGATCCCAGTATGCAACTGGTATTTAATTTATTGACTCCGGAAGGATGAAAGGCAAATTTGACCTCACTGGAATTTGAACTCAGAATGTAAAGACAGATGAAATACCGCTAAGCATTTTGCCCTGTGTGCTAACGTTTTTGCCAGCTTGCCACCTTAAACTGGGGTACAAATATACGAAACCCAATATACCCATCATGACTACCCATCTGATAAGGGTATACCAGCACATGCATCACAACTATATTTCCAGGTGATACACGAAGGAGTCATACCCTATGACTGGTGTAGCAGCATCATAGTCAACTGCTACAAAGGTAAAGGGGACGCTTTAGATACAAATAATTACAGAGGCATCAAGCTGTTAGATCAGGTTATGAAAGTTACAGAGAGGGTCATAGCCCAACTAATTAGGGAGCGAATCAATTTAGATGAGATGCAGTTTGGGTTCGTGCCAGGTAAAAGCACTACTGATGCCTTATTTCTAGTGAGACAGTTGCAAGAGAAATACCTAGCTAAGGATAAACCTCTGTACCTGGCTTTCGTTGACATGGAGAAAGCCTTTGACAGGGTCCCCCGATCCCTTATCTGGTGGTCAATGAGGAAACTTGGGATAGAAGAATGGTTAGTGAGAGCTGTGCGAGCCATGTACAGAGATGCTGCCAGTAAGGTGAGGGTTGGAAATGAGTACAGCAATGAATTCCGGGTAGAGGTAGGGGTCCACCAAGGTTCCGTCCTCAGCCCCCTATTATTTACCATAGTCCTCCAGGCAATCACAGAGGAGTTCAAGACAGGTTGCCCCTGGGAGCTCCTCTATGCTGATGACCTTGCCCTAATTGCGGAGTCACTATCAGAACTAGAGGAGAAGTTTCAGGTGTGGAAGCAAGGTCTAGAATTGAAGGGCCTTAGAGTCAACCTAGCTAAAACCAAAATCCTAATAAGTAGGAAGGTAGATAAAACACAAACCCCTTCAGGTAGATGGCCCTGCTCAGTATGTAGAAAAGGAGTAGGTAGTAACTCTATAAGATGTACCCGGTGCAAGCTATGGACACATAAGAGGTGCAGCAACATCAAAGGCAGGTTAACTAGCAAGTTAGTTTTTGTTTGTGGCAGATGTTCAGGTGCAATAAAGACTGCAAACAAACAGGAAACAACTTCTATCTCATTCCAGGGTGAAAAACTAGAGGTAGTCGATAGCTTCCGCTATCTGGGCGACCAAGTTAGTAGTGGGGGTGGGTGCGCTGAAAGTGTAGCTGCTAGAATAAGAATAGCCTGGGCAAAGTTTAGAGAGCTCTTACCCCTGCTGGCGACAAAGGGACTCTCACTCAGAGTAAAAGGCAGACTGTATGACGCATGCGTACGAACAACCATGCTACATGGCAGTGAAACATGGGCTGTAACTGCTGAGGACATACGTAAGCTCGCAAGGAATGAAGCCAGTATGCTCCGTTGGATGTGTAATGTCAATGTGAATACCCGTCAGAGTGTAAGTATCTTGAGAGAAAAGCTGAACATTAGAAGCATCAGTTGTGGCGTGCAAGAGAGACGATTGCGCTGGTATGGACATGTGGTGAGAATGGAGGAGGATAGCTGCGTGAAAAAGTGCCACACCCTAACAGTTGAGGGAACCCGTGGAAGAGGTAGGCCCAGGAAGACCTGGGCTGAGGTGGTGAGGCAAGACCTTCGTACATTGGGCCTCACCGAGGCGATGACTACGGACCGAGACCTTTGGAAATGGGCTGTGCGTGAGAAGACCCGGCAAGCCAAGTAAGATCGTTGCCAGTGCCCCTGGACTGGTTCTTGTGCGGGTGGCACATGAGATGCACCATTTTGAGCGTGGCCGTTGCCAGTACCGCCTGACTGGCTCCTGTAGGATTTTCGAGCGAGATCGTTGCCAGTGCCCCTGGACTGGCTTGTGCGGGTGGCACATAAAAGACACCATTTCGAGCGTGGCCGTTTTCGTGCGGGTGACACGTAAAAGCACCCACTACACTCTCTGAGTGGTTGGCGTTAGGAAGGGCATCCAGCTGTAGAAACTCTGCCAAATCAGACTGGAGCCTGGTGTTGCCATCCGGTTTCACCAGTCCTCAGTCAAATCGTCCAACCCATGCTAGCATGGAAAGCGGACGTTAAACGATGATGATGATGGTGATCTCAAATCAAGATAAACAGTGCATGATCTTAAAGATGGGTCTCAGTTAGAATTTTCTTCTGGTCAAGTAGCCCATCCTGGTCAATTGAGCATTGGGGTCAAGTTAACCAACTAGAACCCTCACTACAAATTTCAGGCCTTGCGCCTATTGTAGAAAGAGTTATTATTATTATTATTATTATTAAGGCAGTGAACTGTTATACCAGATAAAATGCTTGATGAGTTTTCTTTTGGTTCTTTATGTTCTGAGTTAAATGAAGTACCAGTTGAGCACAAATGTATATAATTGATTTACACTCTCATTACCTCATTTCATTGCAGTTTTTCTGCTGCAGTCAGTCCTTGTTCTCTGTCCCTTTCAATAAAGTACCTTCTGTGTACTACCCTCCATCTTCAATTCTGAATTGTTTTTCTCTATATTTGCTGAAATTGAGGAGAAATGTCAATTGTATCTCCTGTAATTTTGTCTTTTCAGAAAAACCTGAGCCCAGGATGGCAAGCTGTGAAAGTGATTCTTCGAGAAAATCCCACAACTTTAGAATATCATAAAGCTACAGCTGTGAGTTCTCATCTTGTCGACCTCTTATCAGTTTGGTTACTTTTGCACCTGATGGCTCCTTAGTACCCTTTTACACATCATTCCTCTCACACTGTATTGTATTTTCTTTCTGGTAGATGGTGTCTGCTTTCCCTTTACTCACACCTTTCTCGTATCCCCATATATCAGTTAAAGACTTCAAGTTACTTTAGCCACACTCTGGAGACATTTTCTGTCTCTGTCATTCACTGAACACATTCAAGTCATTCATGTACTGCTCATCCTGTATTGAGGACAGTAATCTCAGTTTACTTTTCCTTGAAATCATCATTCTTATTAATAAATTCACCACACTACTCCTGTTGGTTCTCATACCCCACCTGAAAAGTAAGAACTATTGAAATCTCTATTGACTATTATTTTCAACTGTCTGCACCAGCTGGTTTCCTTGTGTAAAAATATCTGACAGACATGCTAATACTCCAGCCACATTAGACCTCCCTGTCATCTCAAAATCCAGCTTTTACCCAGCCATGACTGTCTCTACACTTGTCACGATAGTCAGACTGATATTTTCTGGCTTCATATCAACATTGATTCCTGAAAAATCTGGTACTTGTAGGTCACTGGTCAAACTTTTGCCAGTCCTATACCAATGACTTCTAGCAGTAAGTATACTTCACTGCTAACTCAAACAAGACATCTGAGCATATGACCATAACTATTCTCTTAGTCATGTTCATTTCTGCACACAACCAAATATTTCAATCACAACATCTCAATTGCTACAGCAATGCAGACAATACTATTTCACATAACAGCTGTGACCATACCATTTAAAAAAAAAAACTGTGGTGTGATTTGAAGAAAATTTGGCTGCCATTTCTTACAAATTGGTATTGATTGAACAGATCTGATTAAAGACATCCCAGCCATGACATTTTTTTTAAAAGATGGTGTGGTGTAGTTTGAGGTAGATTTGGCTGCTATTTCTTGCACATTGAATAATCACAAAGATGTGTTTTTTCTAAGATAGCATGGTTTAAGGGAAACTTAGTTGCTGCATGGTTGAGAAACCATGTAGCAGCTCTCATTGCTTATTCCTGTTGTTGTATGGTAAGTCAGAACAGATTATAAAAGTTTGTCTCATTTGATCTCTTGTCTTTAAAACGGTTTTCTCATCCAACCCATGGCTAGCTACTTCATTGTCATTGTTCCATCATTCACAGAAATCAACATTTACTGATTTTGTCAGCAACTCAAATGTCTTATTGGTCATCTGTGACCCCTACATAATTTTTACAGTTGTCACTTACTCTTCCTTATTTATCCCTTTAACTCCTGTTCATCATTTTATTCATCCTCTCACCCATACCCATTCCCCATCTCAAACCATCCTTCTCTCCCGTTCATTCTTGCAGCCTTTACCCATCTATGCTCCTTATACTCTAATCCCCACTCACTCCTTTTCATTGTGTAGCTTAAAGATCCACCCTGACCATTCTCAACCTCTCTTTTATAATATGAATAACCATTTAGCTTTTCTATAACAGGAAACCTCTTCTATTTTGGACCCCTTCTCTCAACCTTTATCCCCTCATCTCCTAGCATAAAGCTGCCTTCCTTTCTACTGTAGCCCCACTCAATCAAAGGGATCTCAGTCTTGCAGACTGCAGAGCAACCTCATTCATGCTGGTGCCATGTAAAAAAGCACCAATTATATGCTGTAGGGTTGATGATATTAGAAAAGACATCTAGTTGTAAAAAAAAAAACACCATAGCAGACATTGGAGTGCAATGCACTTTTTGGATCTATTAACTGTGTAAACCATCTCTGCATAGAACATGGATATTAAGTGATGATAATGTCTCAAACCCTTCTTGGCCATGTTGTTAATTAAAATTCTACACTGTTTTTGTAGACATTAGACTCTGAGAAGCTATCTACCATAATGGACCTGACAGGATGTACAGTGAAAGAGATTGTCAGGAAAGGTAGGTTTGAGAATTTTATTGTTTCATGGGACAAGTGGGAACATGAGTGTTTTGTTCAACATCCTTAAACAACCCTTATTCAGGGACCTTTTGAGCAGGACAGGCTCAAGAAAATTCTAACTAGGTCCTATCTGCAAGGTCATGCGCTGTTTATCTTGTTATGAGATCACCATGTCGCATACATATGGTTATGATGCACTTGCCTGATGTATCCTTATCAGACAGTAATCATGATGGGTATACTGAGTTTCATATATTTTACTCTGGTGTCTCTTTGATGGCATGCACCGCTCTCTCACTCACTCAATAATAATAATAATAACAATAATACTCAGAGCACAAACCTCCACCAAGGCAACACCAACATCCTTTCAATGATTAGCCGGAGATGATTTTTAAAATGAGAATATCTGAAATAAACTTGACTGCTCTCACAAACGAAAATACTAAAAGTGAATACAACCTCTCTCAAAAATTAAGTAAAAAAACGAGGAAAATAATCCAGAATCTTTGTCCGGTACTGGATCGATCCCAAAATCTAATCAGTTCATGCCAGTCACGAGGCCAAGCATCCCTGAAAGTTTCATCCGAATCCATCCACGGACAGACAAACAAACATGACTGAAAACAACACCCCCTACTTCGGTAAGGCGGTGTTTAATAATAATGATAATGATCCTTTATACTAGATGCACAAGGCCTGAAACTAGTCAATTACATCGACCAGTGTTTCATTAGTACTTAACTTATCAACCCTGAAAGGGTGAAAGGCAAAGTTGACCTCGGTAGAATTTGTACAGGTGAAATACCGCTAAGCATTTTGTCCAGCGTGCTGACAAGTTTGCCAGCTTGTCACCATAATAATAATGATAATAATAATAAGAATAATAGATTTAATATGAATGTATTAAACATCTAGAACATAAGTACTGTCTCCTCTTTATTGTGAGCATACTGGACTTAAACTATCTGATGCCCTATCTGAAAAAACAGCAGGAAGATTTAGCTGTTGTATAAAAGACATTGAGTGATTACATTCAAATATCTGAATATTTTGATGAAGACCAAGTTGTGTATGTGCATGCACCCATACTGTCTCCAGCATAGAGTTAATGCTGCTTGAGTTGATGAGGTAATGCTTTACCCCCAAAAAGGATGTTGGTTTGTATCTTGTTGCTAGTGCTGTGCTGTAATCAGAGTAAAGATACACAACTCTCACTTGTTCTGTTCACCTAACTACTCCGAGGCAGAGGTACAGTGCACTACTGTAAGCAATCGAAATGTTTCTGTCAGTTTGTTGTACAGTTTGACTGTGTGTATTTCTAGGAGATAGAGGAGGGATTGTATATCTGGCCATTGCAGGCCTGTTGAGATTCAGTAGTATAACACACACACACACACACACATACATACACACACAAGCATGGATGTGTGGTTAAGAAGTTTGCTTTCCAATTACATGTTTTGGGGTTCAGTCCCACAGAATGGTACCTTGGGCAAGTGTCTACAGTTGTAGCTTTGGACCAACCAAAACTTTTTGAATGGATTTGGTAGATGGAAACTGAAAGAAGCCCATTGTGGGCATAGGTATCATCATCGTTTTAACATCCACTTTTCCACGTTTGCATGGACCGGACAGAGTTAATTGAAGCAAATTTTCTATGGCCAGATGCCCTTTCTGGCATCAACCTTTATCTGTCTCCAAGCAAGGTAATATTTCTTCATTATCAGACATGTTTTCACAGAATCTTGGAAATGAATGACTCTGTTTGTATGACAGTGGCAATCATTTACAACTATCGCATAATATGAGGACACACACACACACACACACACCACGCTTCTTTCAGTTTCCATCTACCAGTCCATTCACAAAGCTTTAACTGGCCCAAGGTTATAGTGGAAGATACTTGCTTAAGCTTTTGCACAGTGGGGCTGAATACCTGAACCATGTAGTTGGGAGTGCACAAATGTGTGACTGTGCTTGTGTCCACTTGTTTTGACGTTATGTGATAGCTGTAAATCATCATCATCATCGTTTAACGTCCGCTTTCCATGCTAGCATGGGTTGGACGATTTGACTGGGGACTGGCGAACCAGATGGCTACACCAGGCTCCAATCTAATTTGGCAGAGTTTCTACAGCTGGATGCCCTTCCTAACGCCAACCACTCTGAGAGTGTAGCGGGTGCTTTTATGTGCCACCGGCACAAAGGTCAGTCAGGCGGTACTGGCAATGGCCAGGCTCAAAATGGTGTATTTTACGTGCCACCTGCACAGGAGCCAGTCCAGCGGTACTGGCAATGAACTCGCTTGAATGTCTTTTCACATGCCACTGGCACAAGTGCCAGGAAGGCGACGTTGGTAACGGTCACGCTCAAATGGTGCTATTTACGTGCCACCGGCACGAAAGCCAGACAGCTGGTGCTCTGGCAACGATCACGCTCGGACGGTGCTCTTAGTGATTTACTGGTACTAGTACCATCATGATTTCGCGTTCTCTTGCCCCAACAGGTCTTCGCAAGCGGAGTTTAGTGTTCAATGAAGACGTTGGCATGGGTGCCAGTCTACAAATTTAGTTCGATTTCGATTTCACTTGCCTCAACAGGTCTTTGCAAGCGGAGTTTAGTGTCCAAAGAAGGAATGTTACACATAAGTGGGCTGGCTACATCCCTGGCAGAGGCCTTGGATTTTGGTCTCACTTGGCTAGGCATAACACAAGCAGAGTTGTTTTTCTCCAATCTATTCAGAAAACTGCTTGGAAATATATGAGGGTTGGTGATTGGAAGAGGATCTAGCAATAAAAAGTCTGCTTGAATTAATTGCATTTTACCTATACAAGCATGGAAAAATGGGTGTTAAGATGATGATGATGATGAGGTGTTATGACTACATGTTTAATATGTGGGTTTTGTTTTTTTTTGTCTTTTATAGATGATGACCTCAGTGAATCTAAACGCCATCAACTATACATGAAGGATAAGAAGGGACGACGTCTTACTCTCCTGGCCTGCTGTCGAGAGGAGTGTCACTGCTGGTTGATCCAGCTGAGTCAGTTTTGCAAACCCTCAGCAGTGAGCAATGTGGCTGCAGAGTCTGCATTAAGGACTGCATCACCGAAGTGAAAAATGATGTTCAGAAAACACTGTGAAATATCGACAGGTTTAACCTGACTGCTGTCTAGGAAACACTTACGGATTCTCTCAGAGAGATTAAAACTTAACAAACCAGGCTTCTGGCTTTCTTTTTAAATATTGTCATCTGGTAACCTTCAGTGTTGTCAGTAATTATTATGATAATAATAATTATAATTATTATCATTTTTATTATTATTATTAGTCATATATTGCCCTTCCCCTCCACAAATTTACCTTGTGCTTAGATAGATTACTACTACTACTACTACTACTACTACTACTACTACTACATAAGGTTTTGAGCTGGCAGATTTGTTAGCACACCAGACAAAATGCTTAGTGGTAGTTTTTCTGGCCCTTTATTTTCTGAGTTCAAATTTCAAGGTAAACTTTGGCTTTCATCCTTCATCCTAGGGTTAATGTGATTGACGTGCCCCTCTCCACAGAATTGCTGGCTTAGTATAAAATTTAGAAAGCATTATTATGTTTATCAGCATTTAGCATTTCTTCTAACACTTTGTCTGAGTTCATATCCCACCAAATAAAGTACCAGTCAAGTACTGAGGTCGATGTTATTGATTTCCCTCAAACTTGCTGGCCTTGTGCCAAAATTTGAAATTATTATTATTATAATGAGGACAGCTGATGCCTACAAAGTCTTTTCAATTGATTGTATCCTACCCTACAAAATTTGGCCTTCAGCTTAGTCAAAAGTAATTATTTTACTTAGAATGTAGAGTCAGAATGAAATACCTTGTGTTATTTGTTCTAACTCTTTACATTTTGAGTTCAAATCCTGTGTAGGTTGACTTTACCTTTCATCTTTATGGTTTGATAAAATAAGTACCAGTTGAGCATTGGGGTTGATGTAATTGGCTCCCCCCACCTACCCAGAAATTGCTGGCTTTGTGCTAAAATATGAAACCATTATTATTGTTATTAGCAAAGTGATGAGTGGCAGAATTGTTACTGCATCAGGTAAAATGCTTAGTGGCATTTCATTTGTCTGTATGTTCTGAGTTCAAATTCCACTGAGGTTGACTTTGCCTTTCACCTTTTCGGGTTCTCTAAAACAAGTACCAGTTGAGCATTGGGTGCGATGTAATCGACTTACACCCACCCTTGAAATTACTGGCCTTGTGCCAAATTTTAAAACTATTATTATTATTATTATTATTATCAACATCATCACCCTTCCTAAAGTGATGGATTGGCAGAAAAGTTAGTGTTGATCAAAATGCCTTGTAAATTATATTTTATGTTCTGAGTTCAAATCCTGCCAAGGTTGTCTTTGCCTTTCATCCTTTTGGAATTGATAAAAAATACAGCTCTAGTTAACCCATATATGCCCATAAAAAAATTTCACTGTATTTAGATTAAATGTTATGGTAAGCTTTCACAATCTGGAAGAAGAGGACAGTATTCAAGTGTTAGCTATGGGTGTCAACTACCTACTGAACATTTCGTATGCTCAGTGAGATGCTTCTCAGCGAGTTCATATCCAAACAAGTAGGAGCAGGTTTTGCATTGGGAAAACACAACCAGAGGTATATATGGGTTAAATACAGGGTTCAATTTAATTTCTCTAAATAGTGGCCTTGTGGCATTACCATCATTCAGGGTTGAATTTTCCTTTCGTACATTTGGAGGTACCAGTCATATGCTGTGGCCAGTTCATTTGAATATACTCTTTCATTGCAAATTTGAGCTTTTGTGTCTGGTTTGGCAGAATCGTTAGAGCATCAGACAAAATGTAGTATTTGTCCTGATTTCAAATCCTACCAAGTTCAACTTTGGTCAATAAAATAAAACACCACTCAAGTCGTGGTGGGGGGTGATTTATTTGATTGTTTCCCACCCCACAAATTTTTGGCCTCGGTCTTTTTGATACATTTTAAAATAAACAAAACAAAAGAACTTGTAAACAGTTAGATTGGCTGCCTTTAAATACTTTATTGTTATCTTTGAGTTGCAAGAAGATTTTGTGGGGGTGGGCAATGCAAATATAAGACATTATATGGATGTGGTGGAAACAAATTCTATCATTTGCAGTGTCTTCGTATTTTGATATTTGAATACATAGCCCCTCCCCTCTCAGAAAAAAATATTTTAGCAGGCCTAATTACAGTTAAAGAAGTACTTGGAAGGAAATTAACAGGCATTATTATTTCCGAGTTATGTGATGTAAGCAAATCCAAAGACCAAGTCTTCAACAATGTGACATTGCTTGTATGCAGCCCACAGACTGGTTAGATGAAACCTTGCTACTGACTCTAGCCATTCTCACCACTGGACTCATATTCACCCTGATATGAAGATCTGTTTTAACTAGCTTCATAGTGTATTTCATATTAATTTTCTGCTATGTAGCACAGTTATGTCAATATTTAAACCTTTATAAATTGTGGGTGTTGAAACTGGACACTGCAAACTTTATAATACTGTGATGTGGGTTATGAAATACTGTATGTGGAATATTAAAACGTAGTAGTGTAGGTTGTGAAATCACGTAGACTGAACTCAGTGCTGGATTTAGACCTTGCCAGGCCTCTGGGCCATTTGGTTTTGGTGGGGCCCTACAGTTTTGCTAATTCCAAAAATATTTTTAAAAAAAGGTTTCATTGAATGTAGGGGTCCCAAACTGTTTGAAGAGGCTGCAAAACTTAAAAGGGCCCTGTTAGGTTCAGAGAGATTCGATTAAATCTAATGGCTTTTTAAACCTAAAAGGGCCCAATAAATCAAATGAAGGCTCGATAATTTTAAATGAACTCTACTGGATTAAAAAAAATTTAAACAAGTAAAAAAAAAACTTATAAATTATTTATTTGATTGCTTTAAATATATTTAATAATTTTTAACTCCAAGCTTTAGGTTTCTCTAAGAGGCCTCCAATACATGAGGCTTCCTAAACTTGGGGACCCTTGGGCTATGGCCCATATTGACCCTTAAATAAATTCAGCCATGCCTGAACTTTATAATACAGTAATGTAGGTTGTGAAATTGTGTACCCTGAATGTTATAACAGTAGTGTGGGTAGAGAAATAGTGTGTACTGAATACTGTAATACAGTAATGTAATGTGGGTAGTGAAAAAAGGGTAGGGTGTACTTAGTGATATAATGTAGTAGGTTAGTGAAACAATGTATAAGATATAATAACGATGTAGTATACACGGTGAAGCAGGGTGTATAATTGTGGTATATATATTTTTCCTAAATTTCACAAGTTTAAATGATAGTATATAAATATGTGAAATTTCACACAACATATATACACTGCTAGTTGTAGTATAGCTGTGGTTGTTGATGGAAATACCAGCAGTGCCTGTAGTATTGCTTGTGATGTATGAATCAATGCTGCTAGGTAGGTACAAATTTACAGTTATATCAAACTAAGCTATCACTTTTAGCATTTAAATTCTTCCCTCCAGAAAGGCAAACTTAGGTCTTCCGCTCGTTCCTTCTTAACTTTTGTTACCCCATTCTGAACTGTTCCTCTCAGTCCTGTCCTCTTAATATTTTGCCCTCTATTTTGTGTCGTCAAATATTCTAAGATGGATTTATTATCAGAGACAACATTCTTATTTGAATTTGTTGTCAGATGTTGGCTGTTTAGATTCAATATTGGATCTGTTTGTTAATGATATATGATCATATATCTCTACATTTAGTCTAAAATTATCAGCAAAATCTTCCAGTCCAGATTTTGAATGAAATATTTTGATGAACAAAAAATAAAATGTTTCATATTAGTTTTATCTTTTTGTTTTATCTTTTCTTTTTATTTTGTTATATATAGGTGCATGGAGGCGCAATGGCCCAGTGGTTAGGGCAGCGGACTCGCGGTCATAGGATCGCAGTTTCGATTCCCAGACCAGGCGTTGTTAGTGTTTATTGAGCGAAAACACCTAAAGCCCCACGAGGCTCCGGCAGGGGGTGGTAGCAAACCCTGCTGTACTCTTTCACCACAACTTTTTCTCACTCTTACTTCCTGTTTCTGTTGTGCCTGAATCTCCCCGAGAACTATGTTACAGGTACACGTGTCAGTGGAATTCTCGGCCACTTGCATGTAAATTTCACGAACAGGCTGTTCCGTTGATCGGATCAAGTGGAACCCTCGACGTTGTAAGCGACAGAGTGCCAACAAACAAAAAATATAGGTGCAAACATGACTGTGTGGTTAAGAAGTTTACTTACTATGCATGTGGTTTAGTTCAAGACACTTGCACCAAGGTACCACTGCATGGCACCTTGGGTGTGTCTCTCCTACGATAGCCCTGAGTAAACCAAAGCCTTGCAGGTGGATTTGTTAGATGGAAACTGAAAGAAACAGTTTGCTTATACATATGCATGTCTGTATATAGGAGAGGGTACTGAAAAGTTCATGATTTTAAGGGTGTTGCGAAAAGGTAGAGCTGTTACCATTAGAGAAAGTAGGGCAACTATCTAGAAGATATGCAAAAAATTATGATGGTGTACAATATATCTTTTTTGAAGATTTAATGCATGATGGCAGCTCCTACAGTAGATTTTGATAAAATTGAAGCACAAGCAGTTATGAAGCTCCTTTTTTTTTTGCAAGGCAAAGGAATGGCGGAAATCTATGGTGAGATGAAGGAAGTCTTGAAGGATGGCTGGCTATCTTACTCGATAGTGAAAATCTAGGTGTTAAAGTTTTGGACTCTTTTACTTGTTTCAGTCATTTGACTGCGGCCATGCTGGAGCACCGCCTTTAGTCGAGTAAATCGACCCCAGCACTTATTCTTTGTAAGCCTAGTACTTATTCTATCGGTCTCTTTTGCCGAACCGCTAAGTGACGGGGACATAAACACACCAGCATTGGTTGTCAAGCAATGCTAGGGGGACAAACACAGACACACAAACATATATATATATATAAACTTCTTTCAGTTTTCGTCTACCAAATCCACTCACAAGGCTTTGGTCGTCCCGAGGCTATAGTAGAAGACATTTTCCCAAGATGCCACGCAGTGGGACTGAACCCAGAACCATGTGGTTGGTAAGCAAGCTACTTACCACACAGCCACTCCTGCGCCTAGTCATTTTGGGGTCACAGATGAACCCCAGTCAGGATGGCCAACTTCTGTGACCACAGAGGACAAAGCATGTTATGATTCCCAAGGACCATCAGATTTCAGCTAAAGTCATAGCTGAGACTTGGGGGATTTCCTGGGAAAGATTTGGCCACAACATTCTGGACATGAGAAAGCTTTCCACAAAACAGGTGCCAAAATGTCTGAATGTAGGTAAGAAGCTCATCAGAGTGACGACATCAAAGGACATTTTGGACCAATTTTGCAGTGGGAGAGGCTGACTTTATGGCTCCTTTAGTTACCATGGAAGAAAATTGGCTTCATCATTATGATCCCCAGACCAAGCAGCAATCAATGGAGTGTGTGTGTGTGTGTGTATTTCCCTCACATTTGCTGGTGTTGTTTGCTTGTAGTCCATGATGAAAGCATGTCTAAGGCTTTTCACATGCCTTGATATGTTGCAAAACCTTTATAAATAAGAGGCTCATTCATATGGTGTTGTATTTTCAGTCATCCACATGAAAATAAGTCAGGCCAGGAGAATATTACCTCACTTGAAAATAAGTGGAGGTTAGCAACAGGCAGGACATGCAGACAGAAAATTCTGCCCCAGCTCTCATCTAACTCATACAAGCATGTGGAAACAGACGTTAAAATGATGACAACGAAGAAACAAGATGATTCTTTGTTTCTATCAAAGTTTTGGATGATTATATGTGCCAGAAAAGGAGGTAACTAGCAAAATTAGCTAGTTAGAAAATCTCTATAATAGGCACAGGAGTGGCTCTGTGGTAAAAAAAACTTGCTTCCCTACCACATGGTTCCCGGTTCAGTCCCACTGTGTGGCACCTTAGGCAAGTGTCTTCTACTATAGCCCTGGGCAGACCAAAGCCTTGTGAATGGATTTGGTAGACGGAAACTGAAAGAAGTCCATCATGTGTATATATATATATGTATGTATTTGTGTGTCTGTGTTTGTCCGCCCTGCCATTGCTTGACAACCGATGCTGGTGTATTTACATCTCCATAACTTAGCGGTTCAGCAAAAGAGACCGATAGAATAAGTACTAAGCTTACAAAGAATAAGTTCTGGGGTTGATTTGTTTGACTAAAGGCAGTGCTCCAGCATGGTCGCAGCCAAATGACTGAAACAAGTAAAAGAATAGAATAAGAGATGAGAGCAGTAGCTATACTGAGAAGTAATGTTTATCGCCACTCAAATATGGCTGTTCCGTACGAACCATCATTTCTGCTATTTTTTTTTTATATGTAATGTCAGTTCCTACAGAACAGCCATTGTGGCGATAAACATTGCTTTTCAGTATAGTTACTGCTCTCATTTCTTATAGAGATTTTCTAGCTAGCTATATTGCTTGTTGCAAGATCACTTACTGTGTGTCACTTGGTTTTCTATATATTACAAGCTGGAGTGGACTACTGCTATGTTTAGCGGGCAGGTATCCACCACCAAGGAGGACCGCAAAGAGATCAAAACTGGATGATATGGTGGTCTCGTGATCAGAAGATAGTAGGGGTTCACTCCCCTGCTTGCAATATACTGTATATCAGGATAGTAGGGGTTCACTCCCCTGCTTGCAATATACTGTATATCAGGATAGTAGGGGTTCACACCCCTGCTTGCAATATACTGTATAACCAGCTGGAGGAAGCGTCTTCCTAGAATTAAAAGTAGCAGTAGCGTCAGTTGCTAAGGAACAGCCATATTTAAGTGGTGGTCTTGTTTTTATGCGATTGTCTTGAAACAGGTTAATTTCCAGCTGTGACTTTGCGCATAAGATTAATTTTCCACTCAGTATGCTGTAACTATTTCACCTTAATTAATTCACTTGTATTCGGTACCACTCTTAGATCTATCCACCAGCTAAAAACAACAAAAAATCCACCCCACCACCACCACCAATAAAAAAAAAACGAAAACAACACCGTCAAGAATTCACAGAGTGAAAGACACTTGAAAGCATAGTCACTAGCTTGCTTACGAACCACAAGGTTCCGGTTTCAGTCCCTCTGCATAGCACCTTGGGCAAGTGTCTTCTACTATAGCCTCAGGCTGACCAAAGCCTTGTGCTTGGATTTGGTAGACGGAAACTGAAAGAAGCCCATCGTATATATGTATGTGTGTGTGTCTGTGTTTGTCCCCCCACGATCGCTTGACAACCGATGCTGGTGTGTTTACGTCCCTGTAACTTAGCGGTTTGGCAAAAGGGACTGATAGAATAAGTACTAGGCTTACAAAGAATAAGTCTTGGGGTCCTCGACTAAAGGCGGTGTTTTGATGTCCATTTCTCTATGCTGAACTGAGAGGTCACAAGTATAGGGTTGGTGCATAATTATTGCAGCATTTTTGCAACAAATTTTATTCAACAAAAACAATAACAATATTTAACAAAAACAGCTTTAAATGACGGTCTGACCGTCTGCCAAGCAAATGGGAAGCAGTAATTGAATTAGATGGTGAATATGCTCCAGAATAATCATTTAGAGATGTTTTTGTTACATGTTATTGTTGTTTTAGTTGAATAAAATTTGTTGAAAAAAAAAAAAGCTGAAATAATTATGCACCAACCCAATACAACACAACACTATCATTCTCAAATTTACATTATCTTTTTTCTTGAACTTGTTTCAGTCTTTGCATTGTTGCCATGCTGGAATACTGCCTAAAAGGTTTTAATTAAACAAATCTACTCCAGTATTAAGTTTTAAGGCTGGTACTTACTCTGTTGCTTTCTTTTGCTAAACCATTAGGATGTAAGCAAACCAATGTCGGTTGTCTAGTGGCGGTGGAGGTGGTGGACACGCACACACATGCACATATACAAAATGATGGGCTTCTGCACAATTTCCATCCATCAAATCCACTCACAAGCTTTGAGTTCTACTGGGCCTATATTTGAAGATACTTGCTCAAGGTGCTGCACAGTGGGACTGAACCTAAGACCACATGGTTGGAAAGCAAACCCCTAACCACACAGCTATGCCTGCACCTATCCATGTCTGCACAAAAAGCCTTGTCTAACTATTTTTTAATCCTCCAGAGACTATATTCGTCATCTTGGCTGAGACAAAATTTTGTTTAAAATTCTCTTCCCCAGATCTGAGATTATATTGCAAGACAACGCCAGACTGCAGGAGTTGGAACTGGATGTTCTCCATCATCCACCATTCTCACCTGATCTTACCCCTACTGACTACCACTTCTTCCAGAATTTGGATAACTTTTTAATAGGAAAAAATTCTAATTCCGACAATGTTGTAAAACTGGCCTTCCAAGATTTTATTGACTCTAGATTGCGAGGCTTTTAAAGTTCCGGGCTGGACAAGCTACTGCTGAAATAGCAAAAGTGTATTGATAATATGGGTGCATACTTTGATGAATAAAACTATTGCTAGTATTTATAAAACACTAGCAAATTTTTTTTCTTTTCTACAAATTTCATACTTGATGACATGGAGGAAGTAAAACTCTGGTGTGTCTCATTAATTTCTCTTCTTTCAACTTTTCCTAGAAGAAAATCTGTCCGAAAAGTTGGACATTCCATTTCTCTCGGCAAGTTCACTGCAGTCTCTCTCTCTCTCTATCTATCCATTTGTATTATATGTATACGAACGTACAAGGGAGTTCAATACCTATGTGGAGATACTACACTATGTGAAGATCCTATAGTGAATATTTGGAGAGTAAATATTCACTAAAGAAACTATTTTCTCCTAAATCTTCGAAACTTTCTAATGAATCCACATTCTCATCACTGAGACAAAATAATATTCAATAGCAAAATGCTACAATGTTTACGACATATCCATTAAATGATAAGTGAGTTCATTTTATTAAATATATATAACATGAGAAAACAGCCAGATATATACATTTCTTTTATTTGAATAGAAAACCACATGTGAATTTAACAGAAAAATGTGTGAATATATACATAAAAAATATATAATCTGTATATATACCTTTTTTTTGTGTATGTATATATATATATATATATATATATATATATATATATATATATATATATATATATATATATATATATATAACATATTAGTAGTAAAATAATTACAAAGAGATAAATAAATTTTTTTAATACAAGAAAATTAAATGAAAAGAATAATGGGTAATTGTTCAGTTTAGGGATATTAAGAAAGTAAATAAAAATTAAGGGGGAGGTAAAGAGATATAAACAAGTCAACTTATTGTTAAACAACTAATACTGTAGTAAGGTAACATGACAAATTACAATTTTCGCACGTGCATAAATTTATAATTAGTCAACGCAGTGCCAACCACTGAAGAACTTGTGATTTGGCTAATTGGGTAATATTCCAAGATTGATTTCACGGTTGACGATTTCAATTTCAGGAACAATGAATTGTGGTCCCGCTGGTCTTCTACGTGCCATTGTGATCAATTACAAAGATAATATCCAGTATTTATGTTGACTTATGTATGTCCCTTTAGTAGTAATCTCTCCCTTAATTTTTATTTACTTTTTAAGTATCCCTAAACTGAACAATAACCGAATAATGTTCAGTTCATATTTTTGTCGCAGCTGATGTATATAGTGTGAGTGCATATGTATCAGTGTGTGGCCGTTCAAGTCTTTGACCGGAAAGATATAAACGGCAAGAGGCTGGCTGTAAAAGTCGAAGCAGTGACATAAGTCGTTTGAAAACTGTCATTTGTGTGGGTTACTTAATGTACAATGACTCAACCATTAACGTGCAAAACGATATGACTGAAGAAAAATATCTTAGGGTAACGTACTGCATTCAAAATACGTGTATGATTAATGCCCGTTGTTTTACCAGTCAGCAATGAGGGCAAAACCCACACTCATCTATATTTTCCCTAAATATGCATTCTGATTTTAAAGCAGTTATCTCCCTTCTATTTTAAAATACCTCATAAATCTCTGTTACTTGTTGGAATAAATCCAATCATATATACATTTAATATACAATTTTCCTTCTGCCTTAAAGCTGATATTGAAAACCAGCATGACATTATTCCTGATATAGATAGATATATGTATATATACACATACAAGCACAAACTCTTGTATATATATATATATATATATATATATATATATATATATATTTATTTGAAGAAAATCAACAAAAAATCATTAGGTTATAGCAGTACGTACGTTTCGTACAAACTTCATTTATTTATGTAGTGAGAACACCACATAAGATGTGCAATGAAAATGTACTCCCCAGCTGCATAATGGAAGTTCATAACATCCCAGTCAAGATGGTATTTTCTTCATCTCCTTCTCTTGTATTTGCACACATCTACAAAATGACTTTCTGAAATGAACTTCCATTATGCAGCTGAGGAGTACATTTTCATTGCACATCTTATGTGGTGTTCTCACTACATAAATAAATGAAGTTTGTACGAAACGTACGTACTGCTATAACCTAATGAATTTTTGTTGCTTTTCTTCAAATTTTATTCACCAAATCTCTTGATTTTGTTTTTGGTTTTTACCCTACCAAATTCTGGTGTCTCAAACATTTTAAGTACTACATTTAATCTTTTGATTAAATCTATATTATTATATATATATATATATATATATATATATATATATATATATATATATATATTCAATATAAAGTACAAGAGAAATTACCCATAACAGGTAACTTCTACACGCTAGAAGGCAGTCAAAAACGACCGAAAACCACAGAGTAAAACATTTCAAAGGGGAAAGAAAATAAAAACTTTTACCTTATTTCTCACGGTTAGACCTATAGGTTTCTGATTTTTTAGTAAATAAAGTAATTTACTAGGCAAATCGTCTTCAGTAACCAACCGTCAAGGAATTAGCATATATTTACTAGACAGGAGGCCACAAGCAGATGTCTTCTCAAATATACATTCTACTTTTCCCATAATCCACTGCGCAGACGCGGTTTCCGTCGGCAGAAAATGAAAAAATGCCGAAACGAACTTTGAAATGCTAATATTAAATACTTGAGTATATATATAATTTCTCTTATACTTAATATTGAATACGTTGTCTATTGACTTTTTTACATGCTAGGCCACGGGTAGTATAACTCTGTATAGTTTTGCTACCCTTATATATATACTCAAGTATATATATATATATATATATATATATATATACATACATACATACCGTTGTGTCTGGGGAGAGTCATTCTCTTTTAGTGCCTTATAATTAAACACACTCACTGGTAAAATTTCCACTTATTTCTTTTTTATTTTTCTAAAAGTTTCTTTGCGTCTTGCATCCTTTTCAATAGTTTTGAGAGTCGAAAATTTTGCCGGTGAGTGTGTTAAATTATAAGGCACTAAAAGAGAATGACTCTCCCCAGACACAACAGAATATGCTTCAACGCACGAACTCACATAAAGAACGTTGCAAACCAAATCCCAGAACGAAATATATATATATATATTTCGGGAATAAATGATGGATTTTTTTCCCTTATGAGGTTTTTTTCACGCTAGCTACTTGATCAATTCTTGTAAAAGAATTCATCCTATTATTGAATTTAAATATATTACCAGAATATATTCAGTGCTGAATTTATTCTGAGAAAAAAACATGTACCGAGATGCAATTCGAAATTCCCGCCACTTACATAGGCAAACAGCGACGAACAGTCTTCTATGTACTATATTGGATACACGGTGTTCGTTTCGTATGTTGATTTTCTGTTTACTGCTATTTTTCTTGACCATATTATACTGACGAGTAGAGGTTGTATAATACTACAATAACTACGAAATCATGATCAATAATTCAGTCTGTTGAGAGTTGCATTTCCTGGCGTTCGGTAAAAATGTGTTTTTTATGGTAGTCTGACCTTAGAGTCCCTCATAGTGTGAGGCATTATTGTATAGTGATGCTCTTATATAAATATCTATCTATCTATCTATCTATATATATATATATATATATATATATATATATATATATATGTATATAAGCACACACATGTATATATGCATACATACATATAAATATATAATTATACACACATACATACATGCATATATATATATATATATATATATATATATATATATATATATGCATACATACATACAAATACTTATTTAATTAAATGCTATTTGTATCTATACATGTGTGTGTGTGTACGTATTTTAGGTCCTGGTCTGGTGTAAAGTAAGGGTGTTTCCGGAGATCCACTCAACCCAAATACTGGGTTATCAACACTGTCGAAATTCTTCAAGTGTAGAAAATCCAAGTTTCACGATGATCACACCGTGAAGTGGCTTTGGCGAAGAGCAAATACTCCAAATAATTGGAAGAAGACGAAGAAGATTCTTTTACATAGCTTTAATGATTCGTTACACGATGTGACAGCACACCTTTGATGCAAGTCTGCTGAAGTGCCACTCTAATGTCTAAAACCGCAAACACTACGTAAATTTTCACTTCGAATTTTTGCGTAATCTGGCGTTGCCAGTAGAGTTTATACAGAAGCATTTGTAACAAACCATTAAAGATGTACTAAAGAATTTTCTTTGTCTTATTATTTGGATTACACACACACACACACACACACACACACACACACACACACACACACACACACACACACACGATTTAAATATATAGATGTATGCATATATATAGCGTCTCATAAAGCGAGATTTATATATCTTAATTTGCAGAGGAATTCGTAGTGGATAGCTTAGCTTAATCGGTCAAAGCATCATGACATGTAATCACGGGGATGTGAGTTCGAGTCCACAGCTAGCCACCTACACTTTCCTCTGCAAAATAGGGGTAGTTTATCCCGTTCAGTCTATATTATTAGCATTATTCTGCGATTGAAAATTTAAAATCACTTCTTTAACTTTCTAAACACATCTCAACGCTTCTAAAAGCAAACTTCGTTTGTTTATTTACGTTTGTCGTAATTTGAATTTAATATATATAATGATATAGATAAAGATGAATAGAGATCAGTTAATTTAACTCTTATTTTAGCAGAAGTGGTGCTAGTCAGTACACCCCGTCACTTTTGTGACCTCTGTTAATTTTGCCTTTAGGTACTAATTACTAATTAGCCATCCTTTTAATTTGTTATATGATATAACTATATGTATGTATGTATGTATGTATGTCGTGTGTGTGTCTGTAAGTACTTACTTTACATCATTACGGTAACGTTTAAACATTAATGAAATATTTACACATAAACTTACGAAAACCCATCGACTTTTAATGTAGTTTGATTTCAGCTGTGAATATTGATAATTAAGAGATACCGAGTACTGATTTTTGCAGCTCACTTACTTCCATACAGTCTCTGATTTTACATTAATTTCATTCAAGATCTATATTTATATCTGTATATATCAGTATAATCAGGAAAAGTGTAGAAAGAATTTTATCTTAAAAAATTTTATGGAATATTTACCGTGTGATATGTCAACGCTAGTTATTGCAGAAATAAGGCAGAAAGATGTCCAGTGAATACTGGATAACGAGAAACTTCTAACAAAGATAATGAAAATATAAAGAGGGGTGGGTGGACGGTTTCATCTGAATAAGTAGGTAGATGGAAATCTTATATTACAATATTGATGTAACCCTTTATATATAATCTCTATTCAGTATCCTGCTGAACTTTGTGACGAAACGGAAATGAGGAATATAGATTAACAAACATCTAAAATAATCGGTGTATCATGATAGAATGAAGATCAGTTGTGGGTAGTTAGAAAGTGGTAGATGAGATGTATATAGGAAGATGACATGTTTATTAAAATGTTATATATGTATGTTATGTATGTATGTATGTATGTATATAGTATGTATGTATGTATATATGTTTGCATGCATGTATGTTTCTCTTCTGTTTTTAAACATTTAAATTCTTCCTCTGAAGATACAAAGCTCCATCATTGGAATGTAAATAACGAAAACAATGTCACATTTTAAACCTGAGAAAAGTCTTGCATAGTTTCGCTGTTCCACTTACAGATTGTATTTGTAATGTGCAAACCAGTTGGTTGATTTCTTTTTCTGATAATCCAAGCTTATCCACTGCCAGTTAGGAATTTACTTACAAAACGAAGTGCTCCAATTATCATTGGTTTAAATGTAAATTTGTAATCCGGGTATTGAAGCTGGAGGTTTCGAAGCAGCTGTCCATAGATATCTTCTTTTCTCTTTGATTTTCAAAGAGATATTCACATCATTAGGACAGCTGACTTTATGATGATACATCACATTTCTTGTCTGTCCCAAACAATAATATCCGGTAGGTTATGCTTACAGTTGACAGAAGTTTTGATGGGGATGCTCCACCAGTATTCCTTGTGCTAACATTTGTGCACATATTCAGTAACAGGGTAATTTTCTATATTCATTCCAGGACTGTATTTTCCCCGAATGGTATTGTACATTGTTTTTGCGACAACGTCATGTCGCATCGGGAGGTAGTACCTAGATGACATTTTTTGGCAGCTGCTTGTGATGTCTTCCACAAAAATATGACATAATCTACATTCACGGTTGCATCTTGGAACTCCAAGGTTTTCACTCTCTCTTTTGTTGATTAGGCAAGTAGCAATCTCCTGTTCTTGGATTGTAAATGCATAGCCTTCGAATTGTGATGTGATGCAGCGGTGACGAGTCCAAGAGAGGCTTTGCTTCATGTCAATGTTACAATCTTCTTCAAGTCTTCGGGAAACATACCCACGCATGGTCCTTCTTTTAGTATGCTGAACCTTTCAACTCCAGGTCTTCTTTGAAGATTTGGAGTTGTACAGGAGGTCATCAGGAAGAGAGTACGTCCTTAGGAGATCACTTCAACTCGTAAGATATTGTTTACTTCGCTTTTTAGCACTAAGTTTATTTATAAATTTTTGCTGCAGTTGTTCAGCATGTACTGTCTGAGAGACTGTGCGACATTCGAAGGCTGTTTGCACTGATATTAAACATCTAAGCTCCTTTAACACTACTTAGGCAGAGCCTGTCGATATCATTATTTCAATGGAGATTTGCAGATGATGTTAGAATCTTGTGAGTTTTAATGTCTATGGAGTGGATTTCTTCTACAGACCGTATGTATGTATATTTGTATGTATGTATGTATGTATGTATGTATGTGTGCATGCATGCATGTATGTATGAATGTATGTATACATATAAATCTGTAAAAATATATGTGCATGCATCAATACATGCATCCATCCATGCATGCATGCATCTATGCATGTATCGATGCATGCACATATATTTTTACAAATATATATGTACACACACACACATATATATATGTATATACATGCATATATATATATATATATATATATATATATATATATAACAGGAAGCAAGTTCTACATCGTTTTTAACTGGATTTTTACTTATATATATATATATGTGCATGTATATATATATATATATATATATATATATATATAATGTATACATACATACAAGGGTAGTACGTGAGCACCTGCCTCGCTAAAAATAGAAGTCAAAAATACTTCTGTGCCACGGAATAGTCGCAAAATTAATACAAGCATGATAGGGAAAAAAATCTAGAGAACAATAAAATCGTCTTACCTCTTCTAGGTCAGCAAAAGTAATGCTGGTTAGTTTGATATCATGATTTCGAATTTAGTGCAAAGCGTTCCCTGATTCTCGTCCGCCAAACCTGACAGCCAGCAACTACTAATATTTGCCCCCACCATGCTTGCAAATTCGTTTGAAGTGGCCAAACACCACTTAAACAAATGAAATACATGAAATTCTTTTTGGCATCTATTTTTAGCAATGTAGGTACTCACGTAGTACCCTTGTATATATATGTATATATCCTATATATATATTTTATTAATTTTGTCTGTACGGCTGGTATTCGCCGCCACTAGTGATTGTATTTTAATAGTAGCATCACTCTCATATTTACTTATATAATATGTAATATATATATACATATATATATATATATATATATACACACACAAAAATACACACACACACACACACACACACACACACACACACACACACACACACACACACAGAGAGGAAGCAAATTCTAGGTCGGTTTAATTTTAAATGGATTTACTTTTGAAGACTTTTGGATGATTGTTGTGTTCCTGTTATAAGATGGTAGTAACCACGTAGGGTAGGAGTAATTAAAGAGAAAATAATCTTTGCGGTACATCATCCACAGTCTATTTACAGATGCAGTCGAAAGAGTATCGAAATATTTCGCTACCAAATCAGTACCAGTTTGTGCATGTCTGTAGGTGTCATTACGCGATGGAAATCTGACCGAGTGTTTCGGTGTCAAATTACGTAGAATAAAATGTGCATCTCTCTCCAATGTCTCGTATTTACCTATAAAATCATATTTTATCGAACACGGATGACACAAAGGGCTAAAATGGCCCCAATGATCATTTAAACTAACTTTCCGTGACGACGCATCGAGAAGATAATGCACAAACTCACTAAATTTAACCTTTGTTTTTCGCATGGAATTCTCACTCATTGAACGATTTCGATATCTTTTGAGAATAATGCGGCCAAATCTTTGGAAAAAGTATTCATTTTTTGAAGTTAGGATTTTGTTTCTGAAAGCAGAAACTAGTCTCTGAAATGGTTCTCGAACGAATAGAAATTTCTTGTAATTCCGCAAACGATATGAGATTCCTCCAGGTGATAGATCACTGAGGTAAGTCAAATACTTATCATAAGAATCATGGACATCCATAGCTTTCAGTTGAGACCCTTTCGTCGTATTGTAATATCCTGTTAACACAAGTAACACTCGCCGCCAATTAGTGCACGCAACTTTTGGAATTTGGCAATACATAAATCCGTGTGGATCGTTGACAAGAATACTGGAAAACTCGCTTCTCTTCATTTCACGTCTTCTGGCGAGTAAACCGAGTTTCTTGCAGGCTGATCTCAAAAAAGATTTTCTTTTCTGCTGATCTAGCAAAAAGGCTTTGTGATCTTCTTCTGTGAATTGAACCTGCATGTAGAATTAAATTATGAAATATCAGACATTATAAATATAAGCATAAAATTATAAATATATTGTTAAATCTCTGAACGAGGTATAAACAGTAACTGCACGACAACGTGAAGTATATTTGCCACTTAAATGCGGCTAAACCCTAAGGGTGAATGTTACTGTTTTTTTTAGCCCCAGGAGAACATCTCCATCTGGCCATTGACACATATCTGTGCCCTGTCGGTATTTGCAAAGGGAAGTCATCCTTCCCATCGTTGATCTGACGTGATACGCACGGACTCGAGTTTCTGGGTATTTACCCTTCGTCAGAGATGTGTGTCAATGACCAGCTGGAGGAGATGTTCTCCTGGGGCTAAAAGCAATAGTAACATTCATCTTAGGATTTAGCCGCATTTAAGGGGCAAATATACTTCACATTATAAATATATTATTTGTATAAATACAAATATGAGTAAATCAATCGTAATGTGTAACAAATAAAAAATGTTTGTTAGCCAAAACTATATTTGTATATATGCAAATATGAAAGTTATCCTACGTTATCCAAACGTTTGTAGCTAGCTTTTATATAATTTCTACATAATATTTTGGGTTATTTATATGAAGTAGGAAAGTGCGTAGTATTAGTTGAGACATTCCTTACTAGGTGTGTTAATAACTTTGTACTTTTAGGAAACTGATTTTTGGATACAATAAAATCATTAGTCTGCAACAATAATAAAGTCCTCATAATACTACAACAACGATATTAACCCGAACTCATTCTTGGAAATACAATAAACCACATGCGGATAAAATACGTACATTCCTGTGTTAGTAAATTACCGTATTTGATAACATATTAAACGCAATTCTTTCCAAAAATTGACTCAAGAAATCATCCTAGGTCCTAAAATGCACTAAAACCATATTTTCATGAATATGTGCTGCTGATATCTCTGTAAGCCATTTATGCTATGAAAGAGAGTACTAACAATGAATGAAACGTGAAAATCAATATATCAAGACAAAAATAAGTATAGAGTGACCTCCCCTGACAGGCAGAAAGCGTGCTTAGAGTGATCTCCCCGGACATTTATCACTATTTTAAGCTGTGCAACTGTGTATTCGTGCTTGTGCGTGTAAGTGGTTGTGTGTGTGTGTATGTGTGTGTAAGCTGACAAAAATCTCACCAACTGTTACTCAGAGTTTCATGTAATATATAATAGTTTATTGATATAATATCTATATATAATAGTTTATTGATATAATATATATATAATAGTTTATTCATTTATCGACTTAGCTGATATTTCTTCTATTGAATTCTTCGATCAGTCACCCTACTTCATTCTCTTCCATTAAAACACACCCTTCATTTCTTCTTCTTTTTCTTACTCTCTTCTTACTCCCTCTTTCTTTTCCTTTTCTTTAGTTTCTTTTTCTTCTTTCCTTTCTTTTCATCTTATTTTTCTCCCCTCCATCATATTATGTTTTCTTTTCACTACCATATATGATAGGAGCTATACACTTTTACTCTTTTACTCTTTTACTCTTTTACTTTTTTACTTGTTTCAGTCATTCGACTGCGACCATGCTGGAGCATCGCCTTTAGTCGAGCAAATCGACCCCAGGACTTATTCTTTGGAAGCCTAGTAGTTATTCTATCGGTCTCTTTTGCCGAACCGCTAAGTTACGGGGACGATGCTGGGGGTGTGTGGGGGGGACAAACACAGACACACAAACATATACACAAATATACATACATATATACGACGGGCTTCTTTCAGTTTCCGTCTACCAAATCCACTCACAAGGCTTTGGTCGGCCCGAGGCTATAGTAGAAGACACTTGCCCAAGGTGCCACGCAGTGGGACTGAACCCAGAACCATGTGGCTGGTAAGCAAGCTACTTACCACACAACCACTCCTATATATATATATATGTTTGAAAATTCAGTAATTTTTCCAGTTATAGCTTGCCTGAAGAGCCTGTGCAACCATAGGCAAAACTCAGAGGAACAAAAGACTGACAAGATCAAAGTAACACACACACACACACACACACACACACACACACACACACACACACACACACACGCGCACACACACATGCACACACGCACGCACAGATGTATGCGCGTGCATGTGTATGTGTATGTATTATTGTATGTACGTATAACGTATATATACATACCAGGATTTATATATATATGAGTACGTACATGCATAGATACATGCGTAGATGCACACATACATATATGTATCTATAAGTATGCATATATATATATATATATATATATATATATATATATATATATATATATATATATATATATATATATAGGTGAGAAAGTTGGTATGTGAAAGCACGTGGTTGGATGTATAAGAGATAATAAGAGTGAAAAAGCTACAGAAGGCTTGTGTTACATGGTTAAAGTATATATTTAAATTATGTCAGAAAAATGTTAGAAGATCTTTTTGGTATATAAACATTGTATTTTGAGAAATAACCGGTTTCGTGTTGTCTTTTCAAATTTCTCTACTTCATTGTAACGTGTTCGCTCCAGTCTGGGAGCGAACACGTTACAATGAAGTAGAGAAATTTGAAAAGACAACACGAAACCGGTTATTTCTCAAAATACAATGTTTATATACCAAAAAGATCTAACATTTTTCTAACATTTTTCTGACATAATTTAAATATATACTTTAACCATGTAACACAAGCCTTCTGTAGCTTTTTCACTCTTATTATCTTTTATATATATATATATATATATATATATACATATATATATATATATACATATATGCATATATATATGCATATATATATGTGTGTGTGTGTGAATGTATGTATATATACGTATGTTTGTGAACATATTCATATATATATATATATATATATAGATAGATAGATAGATAGATACTTACATACATATATATATATATATATATATATATATATATATATATATATATATATATATATATATATATATATATATATATATGGATGTGTGTATATCACCATCATCATCATCGTTTAGCGTCCGCTTTCCATGCTAGCATGGATTGGACGATTTGACTGAGGTCTGGTGATCCAGATGGCTACACCAGGCTCAAATCTGATTTGGCAGAGTTTCTACAGCTGGATGCCCTTCCTAACGCCAACCACTCCGCGTGTGTTGTGGGTTCATTTATGGGCCACCGGCACGAAGGCCAGTCAGGCGGTAGTGGCAACGGCCACACTCAAAATGGTGTATTTTACGTGCCACCTGCACAGGAGCCAGTCCAGCGGCACTATGTACATATATATGGAGAAATATTGATGAACAACAATTGACGTACATCAATTATTATTTATTAATTCAATACTAATAGACTGCATCCTATCTAACAGCTGTTTCTGCTCCCAATGTTGTATGGCATTGCCATTGATATGCTAAAAATATTTATCATATCTGGTAATAAAACCTCTCTGAAATATGGAACTTCATCAGAATGAAGAATAAATAAAAAAAATAATGTAGAGCGTAGAAAAGAAAAAGGAAAAGTTGAATATGATTGTAATCATACCATTTTGCTTGTGTATCTCTTTGGGATGTTAAGTAAATGACTAAACTTAAAATAGTGTTTGGTGAATTAATCCTTTGTACGGTGGTGGTGGGGGGAGATAGGATGGATAAATAATAAAAAAAAAAAAATAATAATAGTGGGATACGCCAATAGGTTTTAGTCGGAGAAGGGGTGAAGATACAATAAGGCTTTAGATTAATCATAATAATTTTCAATAATTACGTTTATAATACTAATTAATAGTATTTATATCATAATAAAGTGCTAATCGATTAAATGCAATTTTGTATTCATTTACTAGTAGGTGGTTAAGCCCTTCCACCTGTTGTCCGAAGTGAGATATAATTGGTCAGTTGAAATTAAAAAAAAAAGACCAGCTTAGAAAAATGGTGTATGTTGTAAGGGTCCTAAAACGCTTAGGACAGTATATGCTAGATTTTAAAAAATAAATATGGAATAAATATTAAGAGAGAAACCTATTCGGTCTACCTATCTATATACTAACATCTATCCCCCCTCTATCTCTCATTCTTTTTCTTTTCTCTATTTCTCCCTCTCCCCCACTTTCTCTGCGTATGTACACACACACACACACACACACACACACACACACACACACACACATATATATTTGCTTTTCTTTTGGTTATGAAATTATAAACACATTCAATATATTGCTCAATATATTCAAAAGTATCACATTTACTTTTAATACAAAAAACACTGACAGTGATTTCGAAGTTTTGTCTCAGTAGCCTTGGTCTGATTGTAAAATCTTTATTTAGTTTCCCAAACGTTTTATGCAATATTCGTTCATCTTGTGAAATCGACTTATTAGTTGCTATGTAGGTTTGACTTAATGGTGTATTTTTGTAGCTTATAAGTAAAAAATCTTTATGTTTGATTGCTGCTCAAACAACTTATCATGATGTCTTCATATGTCACAAAAAAACCCCCACTATTAAACCACACTCACAGTTCCACTCCTATGTGGCAGCTAAAAGATGAGTCAAATATATATTAAAAAAAACTCCTAAATTTTTTCAGCCTGAGGAGGTTACTTAGTAAAAACATGGAAGTCGTTGTGTATATCCTCCATGTAACGAGAGAGCGCGTACACGCACACACACTCTCATATAACAACAGTATCACATTTAACTATTATATTAATTTACAATTTCAGTCTCTCTGACTGGTGCATTGAGTGCTTTCCTGTTTTGTTTTACGAACCGAACCACACTTAATCCCGTGTGTGTGTGTGTGTGTGTGTGTGTGTGTGTGTGTGTGTGTGTGTGTGTGTGTGTGTGTGTGTGTGTGTATTTGACGTTTAGAATATATTTAGATTTACAAACACCCGAAGAAATGTATAGATCTGACAACTGAAAGACAGCCATTCTGAAATTTTTATCATCCTCATTTATTCCGATGGTCTCAGAACTTCGCTCTTCTCAATTTTGACTGTAAGATATATGAGCGGATCAGCAACCCATCCAATTACACTCCAGTTACACATTTCATTCTTAATCTCAATCTCAAATAACATGATATTATCCGCTTTAATCTATTACTTAACGCTATGTTCGATCACCATAAATATCTGTCCCCAGCCTTTTTTTTTTTTTTTTTTACAAATAACTAGTCAACCACTAATAGAAAAATAATAACCAAGCGGTTCGGCAAGAGAGACTAATAGAATAAGTACTGGGGCTCGATCCATTCGACTAAATCTGCGTTAAGACGGTGCCCCAGCATGACCGCAGACTAATGATTAAAATAAGTAAAAGATAAAAGATAAATGCTCGTTAAGAAACTAAATCCAAAATCGATGCTTACCTGAGCGTCATCTCCATCATCTGTAATTAAAGAAGACAAATTATAATTAATATTATTTTTCACATAACCATTAACAATATTGTCAACGTCATCTCAAACATTATCACGAACTTTGAACCAACGAGGACTAATACCACCACCACCACGGTCATTATAGCAACGTAACCAACCAACCAACCAGCCAACCAAATCAATTTCGGCCGTCGTTTTCCCCAGCAGGAAGTAGAATTTCACGGAAGCACACTGTCCCTTCGTTTCAGCCATCGCAAACATCGACGAATTGGGGAGAAGCACTGCAAAAACAAAAAACGCACCACATGGCAGTACGACTTCAGACGATAACACTGGTCGGCAGACTGATACCTGAGGGTCGCATCAAGTGGATTATAGCGGCAGAAGTCTGAACTACAACAGGCTTGTCTCCGAGAGAACGTTTCCGATTACTTTGGGTACCTCCTCGTATAACCGCCAACATAGGCATCATCAGTATCCTAGGAATATGCACTATCTTATATAAGTAACATAACAAGCATTATTAATACCACATCACAGGCATTATCGAGATAATCGTCAATGGCATTATCAATATCTACACTCATATCATCTGTAACTTAGCCACCAAACATTACTGTAAAACCACCCGCCAAAACAAGCTTTCTTTACTTCCTCTACATTCAACTCACGAACCATCAATATCAGAATCCCCATGACCTTACACACTCACTCAATCTTGGGGCTAAACCCCAACACAATGTCCCGTTCATGACTATCCTATTTCTTCTACCTTCAGTTATAGCATATCCAGGTCTATGTTATCCAAAGTATCATTCCTTTTC